>NC_134400.1:65345993-65562596 GCF_050003625.1 Haematobia irritans
ATATATGTTTTTCTGATTTCGACAAAAATGGTCAAAATACCAACATTTTCCTTGTAAAATCGCCACTGCTTAGTCCAAAAGTTGTAAAAATGACTCTAATTTTCCTAAACTTCTAATACATATATATCGAGCGATAAATCATAAATAAACTTTTGCGAAGTTCCCTTAAAATTGCTTCAGATTAAATGTTTCCCATATTTTTATACCCACCACCATAGAATGGTGACGGGGGTATAATAAGTTTGTCATTCCGTTTGTAACACATCGAAATATCGATTTCCGACTATATAAAGTATATATATTCTTGATCAGGGAGAAATTCTAAGACGATATAACGATGTCCGTCTGTCCGTCTGTCTGTCTGTTGTAATCACGCTACAGTCTTCAATAATGAAGCAATCGTGCTGAAATTTTGCACAAACTCGTCTTTTGTCTGCAGGCAGGTCAAGTTCGAAGATGGGATATATCGGTCCAGGCTTTGATATAGTCCCCATATAAACCGACCTCCAGATTTGGGGTCTTGGGCTTATAGAAATCGGAGTTTTTATCCAATTTGCCCGAAATTTGAAATCTAGAGGTATTTTATGACTATAAAGAGGTATGCCAAAAATGGTGAGTATCGGTTCATGTTTTGGTATAGCCCCCATATAGACCGATCTCCCGATTTTACTTCTTGGTCTTATAGAAACCGCAGTTTTTATTCAATTTACCTGAAATTGGAAATCTAGAGGTATTGTGGGACCACAAATACGTGTGCCAAAAATTGTGGGTATCGGTCCATGTTTTGTTATGGTCCCCATAAAACGACCTCCCGATTTGGGGTCTTGGGCTTATAGAAACCGTAGTTTTTATCCAATTTGTCTGAAATTGGAAATCTAGAGGTATTTTAAGACCATAAAGAGGTGTGCCGAAAATGGTGAGTATCGGTCCATATTTTGGTATAGCCCCCATATAGACCGATTTTACTTCTTGGGCTTCTAGAATCCGAAGTTTTTATCCTATTTGCCTGAAATTGGAAATCTAGAGGTATTTTAGGGTCATAAAGAGGTGTGCCGAAAACGGTGAGTATCGGTCCATATTTTAGTATAGCCTCCATAAGAACGATCTCCCGATTTAACTCCTTGTTTTTATCTGATTTGCCTGAAATTGTAAATATTCTTGTATTTTAGGCTCACACAAACGTGTATCGGATTAAATTTTTATCGGTCCATTTGGTAATGCCTCCATATAGACCGACTTCAATTCTTGAGTGTGTAGAAAGTGCACTGATCATGAAAATTGCTTGAAACTCAATGTAAAATTTCCAGATTTTACTTCTACAGATTTAAGATTTCAAATCAAGACGTTTTTTTGTAATTTTCTTGCACACCTACAAGAGATGTTAATGGTTCCTCTAAAACTCAAACAAAAATGGTTCTTATAAATCCAGAATCTGATATAGTCCTCATAGGTGAAATCTTTAAATGTATCTTCGGGAAGTGACCTCAAGTCCTCAAGCCCTCCTGAAATTTCAAAGGAAACCCTAATATTTGGTTCATGGTGGTGGGTATTTAAGATTCGGCCCGGCCGAACTTAGTGCTGTATATACTTGTTTTGTACTAACATTGTGTTCCGCCCTAGTGCATAGCCGACTTAAATTTTGAGTCTATAGATTTTGTAGAAGTCTATCAAATTCTGTCCAGATCGAGTGATATTTAAATGTATGTATTTGGGACAAACCATTATATATAGCCCCCAACACATTTGACGGATGTGATATGGTATCGAAAATTTAGATCTACAAAGTGGTGCAGGGTATAATATAGTCGGCCCCGCCCGACTTTAGACTTAACCACCACTCTGTGGTCATATGAGTGTAAATCGGGCGAAAGCTATATATGGGAGCTATATCTAAATCTGAACCGATTTCAACCAAATTTGGCACGCATAGCTACAATGCTCACTACTCCCTGTGCAAAATTTCAATTAAATCGGAGTAAAAGATTGGCCTCTGTGGTCATATGAGTGTAAATCGGGCGAAAGCTATATATGGGAGCTATATCTAAATCTGAACCGATTTCCACCAAATTTGACACGCATAGCTATAATGCTAATTCTACTCCCTGTGCTAAATTTCAACTAAATCGGAGCAAAAAATTGGCCTCTGTGGAAAGAGTGTAAATCGGGCGAAAGCTATATATGGGAGCTATATCTATATCTGAACCGATTTGGATGAAAATTTGCAAGTTTTTCGAGACTCATAAAATATTCGTATGTACGGAATTTGAGGAAGATCGGTTGATATACACGCCAATTATGACCAGATCGGTGAAAAATATATATGGCAGCTATATCTAAATCTGAACCGATTTTTCCAAAATCAATAGGGATCGTCTTTGAGGCGAAACAGGATCCTATACCAAATTTTAGGACAATCGGACTAAAACTGCGAGCTGTACTTTGCACACAAAAATACATCAACAGACAGACAGACGGACAGACAGACATACAGACAGACAGACGGACATCGCTAAATCGACTCAGAATTTAATTCTAAGACGATTGGTATACTAAACGATGGGTCTCAGGCTTTCCTTCTTGGCGTTACATACAAATGCACAAACTTATTATACCCTGTACCACAGTAGTGGTGAAGGGTATAAATATGGGAAACATTTAAATCTGAAGCAATTTTAAGGAAACTTCGCAAAAGTTTATTTATGATTTATCGCTCGATATATATGTATTGGAAGTTTAAGAAAATTAGAGTCATTTTTTCAACTTTTCGACTAAGCAGTGGCGATTTTACAAGGAAAATGTTGGTATTTTGACCATTTTTGTCGAAATCAGAAAAACATATATATGGGAGCTATATCTAAATCTGAACCGATTTCAACCTAATTTGGCACGCATAGCAACAATGCTAATTCTACTCCCTGTGCAAAATTTCAACTAAATCGGAGCAAAAAATTAGCCTCTGTGTTCATATGAGTGTAAATCGGGCGAAAGCTATATATGGGAGCTAAATCTGAACCGATTTTAACCAAATTTGGCACGCATTTTTAGAATAAAAATGTTTTTACACTGAAAAAAACGGCGAACCCACCAGGAAGAAAAATTTTGGTTAATTTTAGAAAATTATAATTAAACAGTATTACAAACGCAGATATTACAAAAATAAGTAAATGTTTTTCGATAAATTCAAGAAAATTTATTAGACAGAACTATTTTTTCCACTTGTTAAAAAAAATTGTAGTTTGACGGAAAAACTTGGAATCAAAATGGCAAGAATGTTTTTAGATGGGTTCCTTTGTAGTAAAATTTACAAATTTAAGGTAATAATGAACTATTTTGTTAGAAGTACGAATTTAGTAAATCTTTATGCTTCATTTGTGTGTATTTTCTTCTCGTTTTTTTTATTTAACTAACTAACGCAGAAAATTATTAGAGTAAAGGAAACTTTCTCCAAAAATAATAATTCCATGAACGAAAATAAAGTTCAATTGGCTTTAGTGAAATATAGGGTTCATTTTTTTGGGTAAGAAACAAAAGAAGAAAAAAAAGATTTCTACACTCTAAAAAAGGTGAACCCTATATTTCACTACAGTCGATTTAATTCTATTTTAGTTCATTACGTTACGTTTTTATAACGTTTCCATGACTTTAATCATTTGTTGCGTACGTTAGTTGAATTAACTAAAATAGAGGAACAAATTATACAAAAATGAAGCATAAAGATGAACTAAAACGTGTCTCCCACAAAATAGTTCAGAATTTCTTAAAATTAGTAAATTTTACCAATAATGCTCCCATCTTTAACTTCGTATGGCACTAAAGACATTTTTGCAATTTTGAACTCCAATTCTTTCCTGCAAACTACGAAATTTTCTTTAATAAGGGAAAAATAATAATAATATCTAATAAATTTTCTTGAATTTGTCGAAAACTATTTACTTAATTTTATGAAATCGGCGTGACATCTGCGTTTCTAATACAGTTTGGATAAAATTTTCTAAAGTTAATCTATTTTTTTTAATTAACTAAAATTTCCTGGTGGGTTCACAGTTTTTTCAGTGTAGGTCTAAGTAATTGCATTGCTCTCTCGCATATTACAATACGAACAACCTCTTTGTAAATTGGTAAGGATTTATAATCTTTGTGTTTAATGGGCAACGTTCGTATTGCCCACTGAGCCCATTCATTTTAAATACATACATTTCAGAGTGACATCGCGCATGCCTGAAACATAAGAATAACATTGTTTCTTGTACAACGGCTACTGTTTCCCACTTCTCTCTGAAGATTTTTTTAATTTTGTTCACACATGCATAGTAACCGGGCTTAGAAACTTAGAATTGTAAATTGTAATAAAATTAAAACAGTTCAACATAATTTTTTTGTAGAATGGGGTGTTTAAGTAGCAAAGACCGTTTGACCAAAGAAGATATGGAATTTTTAAAGTCCCATACTCGGTATGACGAATCAACAATAAAGGAGTGGTATAAAGGATTCAAGGTAAATTTTGAAATACATATGTTCCAATAATAATACATACCATTTGCAGCAAGATTGCCCAAATGGAAGGTTGACTCCTGCTAAATTTGTTGATATGTACAAAATGTTTTTCCCATCTGGAAATGCAGAGGAATTTTGTGATCATGTTTTCCGGACATTCGATATGGATAAAAATGGATACATAGATTTTAAGGTAACTGAGTAGAAAGTCGATATGTATTAAATATATATATATATATATATATATATATATATATATATATATATATATATATATATATATATATATATATATATATATATATATATATATATATATATATATATATATAAAATTAAGTAAATAGTTTTCGACAAATTCACGTAAATTTATTAGAAATTATTATTTTTCCCTTATTAAAGAAAATTTCTTATTAAAGAAAATTTCGTACTTTGAAGGAAAGAATTGGAGTTCCAAATTGCACAAATGTCTTTAGTACCATACAAAGTTCAACATGGGAACATTATTGGCAAAATTTACTAATTTTAAGAAAATCTGAACTATTTTGTGGGAGAAACGAATTTAGTTCACCTTTATGCTTCATTTTGTATAATTTGTTTGTTTGTATATATATATATATATATATATATATATATATATATATATATATATATATATATATATATATATATATATATATATATATATATATATATATATATATATATATATATATATATATATATATATATATATATATATATATATATATATATATATATATATATATATATATATATATATATATATATATATATATATATATATATATATATATATATATATATATATATAAGATCTGTGCAAAAAATGGTTCACATCGGTCCATAATTATATATGGCCCCCATATTAACCGATCCCCAGATGTGTCCTCCGCCTTTTGGAGGAGCAAAATTCATCCGTTCCGGTTGAAATTTGGTACGAGGTGTTATTATATTCTCTAACAACTATGCAAAATTTGGTCTATAATATATAAGAACTGTGCAAAAAATGGTCCACATCGGTCCATAATTATATATAGCCCCCATATAAACCGTTCCCCAGATTTGATCTCTGGAGCCTCTTGGAGAAGCAAAATTCATCCGATCCGGTTGAAATTTGGATCGTGGTGTTAGTATATGGCCGCTAATAACCATGCCAAATTTGGTCCATATCGGTCTATAGTTATATATAGCCGATCCCCAATCACACAAAAATTGGTTCATATCGGTTCATAATCATGGTTGCCACTCGAGCCGAAAATAATCTACCAAAATTTTATTTCTATAGAAAATTTTGTCAAAATTGTATTTCTATAGAAAATGGTGTCCAAATTTTACTTCTATAGAAAAGGTTGTCAAAATTTTATTTTGCCAAAATCGTTGTTGTTGTCTTTTTTAATATAGAAATTTTATTTCTATATAAACTTTTGTCAAAATTTTATTTCTAAAAAAATGTTGGCCTTTTTTTTAGTTGAATATATACCACGTATGGACTACGTTGCAATTTAGAAGACGGTGTTTTAAGATACCTTGCCATCGGCAAGTGTTACCGCAACCCAAGTAATTCGATTGCGTATGACAGTTTTCAGTAGAAGTTTTTACGCAATCCATGGTGGAGGGTACATAAACTTCGGCCTGGCCGAACTTACGGCCGTATATACTTGTTTTTTTATTATTGTTAATTTGTTCTTCAATCGTATCTCTTGTTTTGATTTCAGCTTAAAACCATTGCGTTGAAAAGTGAAATACTTGTACAAAACAGGGATCCGGAGCGGTAAATTTTTTCACTCCTCTCCGCTCCGAGAAAAAAACTACGCTCCTCTCCTTCTTAAAGACCCATATTGCTTTATATTGCCACTTCATTTATATTTTGCGAAAACAAAAACATAGTTTTTGTAGTTTTAGTATTACAAAAACAAAAATGTCAGTTGCTATATTGAAACTTTTATTGTCAGTCAAATTGATTTAAATTTCCCACTTGTTGAACAATGTGTTCAATTATTTAAAATAGAGAAAACTTGGAAATATATCGATGTATGCTTTGAAATATGAAGAATAATTGAAGTAATTCTTACCATCAATTATGGTACTTTTTTATTTATTTCTTTTATGTCCAATTACAATATTCAAATATATAATGACTCAGCGCACAGGGGCTTAGGAGAGGCTAAAAAAGAGCAACTGCTTGAGCTTGTAATTATTAGATATGCTAGATAATAAATTATAAAAAAAAAGATGTTCAGTTTAAAGTAAAAAAATTATGAAAGAGTATTTCCATATTATTTAGAAGAAGGTTTTTGAGGCGTGTCTTAAAAGTAGACAACATCGTATTTCTTTGAGATCAGACAGAATTTGATTGTACTGATAAGGACCAGAATAAGATATTCTCTGATTAGTAACTTCAAGGCGGCATCCATGGCATGTCTCGTTATTCTATTCGTATAGGTTTTGTTATGACGAAATTGAATTCCGTTAGATCCCAGTCCCCTTAAGGACTTAAAAAATATACCAATCCAAAATATTCCTCGCATAATTACTATACAAATGCATAGTATGAAATCTGATTGGAAGATTGTAACTATGATCGTTAGAGCCTTGTTCTGAGTGCATTACAATGCTCGTAGTGAATGGCTCATCTTAGACCCATATACTTTAGGGAGGTAGCATAAATGCGATTGCACCAACGACTGATACATCATAAGCTTCACCCTAGTATCAAGTTTTCACCCAAATTTATGGAGTATACCAACCGCTGATGACGCCTGTGACCTCAATCGAGCAATGTGTTCATCCCATGTTAGATACATGGATTCCCTTATTACATTGCCATCTATATGCACAAACATAACATAAGATGGGGTCTAAACCTTACAAACTTTGTCTTATTCGGATTCAAACCCAATTTATTTATCTTTAAGAATTCTGACGCTGCATCATATTCAATTTGGGTTCTCAAAACTGTAGTAGAATTGTAATTATAAAAATGTGCTAAATCGTCTGCAAATATATAAAGCTTTCTTATAAAACCAATATCCTTAATATCATTAATAAAGAATTTAATCAATAGTGAACCCAGTACACTTCCATGTGGCACTCCACACTTTACAGGAAGTGTTCTGCTCCTATAACCTTCAATATAGACTCTGTATAACCCATCAATCGCAACTTCCTAATTAAAATCTCAAAATCGTATATGGCCATTTTGGCTTGGTTGTAAAATGAGTTAAATAAATAAATAAATAAAATAAAAAAATCTACCAAATCGAAGGCCTTAGATAAGTCAAAGAAAACGCTCCCAACGCCTCTATAACCGTCGTCCAGACCCTTACATATACAATCTAAAACACTAACCAATGCTTCCTGAGTACCTGATTGTTTAAGGAACCCATATTGACGATTATACAAAATACGATTCTCATTAACACACGCTCACAAAAAATCGCTTCTGTAACATATACTCCCAAACATATTTTGCTTCAAGCATATACATTTTTGGGTATTGCCCAAACATTTATATGTTTGATCTCTTCCAATATATAATATGTTTGAAAGCATATTAGTCTAAACAATATATGTTTGGGTACTCTAAGTTCCAAACATTTTGTATTTTTGCATCCAAATTCAATTATGTTGTCTTCCAAAAAACAATATGTTATTATGTGAACATATAATATGTTTGGAAGCATTTTTCACCCAAAAATATTATATGCTTAAAAAAAATTCTCCCAAACAATATTGTGCTCAAAATTTTATTTATTTATTTATATATTTACAATCATAACGAATTATGAAAATAAACAGGTAATATAGGTGCTAACAACATAGGTTTTCGACCTGAATGCTCAAAATGTTGTTTCTGCCCAATTGTATATTCCCCCACATCTTTCTCACTTCCACGAGATTTTTTAGTTCTTAGCACCTTTTTCTGTAATACAAACATTGTAGAAGAAATTATTCAATTGTATGATTTTTTTATACCCTCCATCATAGGATGGGGGTATATTAACTTTGTCATTCCGTTTGTAACACATCGAAATATTGCTCTAAGACCCCATAAAGTATATATATTCTGGGTCGTGGTGAAATTCTGAGTCGATCTAAGCATGTCCGTCCGTCCGTCCGTCCGTCCGTCCGTCCGTCCGTCTGTTGAAATCACGCTAACTTCCGAACGAAACAAGCTATCGACTTGAAACTTGGCACAAGTAGTTGTTATCGATGTAGGTCGGATGGTATTGAAAATGGGCCATATCGGTCCACGTTTACGTATAGCCCCCATATAAAGGGACCCTCAGATTTGGCTTGTGGAGCCTCTAACAGAAGCATATTTCATCCGATCCGGCTGAAATTTGGTACATGGTGTTGGTATATGGTCTCTAACAACCATGCAAAAATTGGTCCACATCGGTCCATAATTATATATAGCCCCCATATAAACCGATCCCCAGATTTGGCTTGCGGAGCTTAAAAGAGAAGCAAATTTCATCCGATCCGGCTGAAATTTGGTACATGGTGTTGGTATATGGTCTCTAACAACCATGCAAAAATTGGTCCACATCGGACCATAATTAGATATAGCCCCCATATAAACCGATCCCCAGATTTGGCTTGCGGAGCCTAAAAGAGAAGCAAATTTCATCCGATTCGGCTGAAATTTGGTACATGGTGTTGGTATATGGTCTCTAACAACCATGCAAAAATTGGTCCACATCGGCTAATAATTATATATAGACCCCATATAAACCGGTCTCCAGATTTGGCTTGCGGAGCCTCAAAGAGAAGAAAATTTCATCCGATCCGGCTGAAATTTGGTACATGATGTTGGTATATGGTCTCTAACAACCATGCAAAAATTGGTCCATATCGGTCCTTAATTATATATATCCCCCATATAAACCGATCCCCAGATTTGGCTTGTGGAGCCTCTAAGAGAAGCATATTTCATCCGATCCGGCTGAAATTTGGTACATGGTATTGGTATATGGTCTCTAACAATCATGCAAAAATTGGTCCACATCGGTCCATAATTAGATGTAACCCCCATATAAACCGATCCCCAGATTTGGCTTGCGGAGCCTCAAAGAGAAGCAAATTTCATCCGATCCGGCTGAAATTTGGTACATGATGTTGGTGTATGGTCTCTAACAACCATGCAAAAATTGGTCCACATCGCTTCATAATTATATATAGCCCCCATATAAACCGATCCCCAGATTTGGCTTGCGAAGTCTCCAAGAGAAGCAAATTTCATCCAAGCCGGTTGTAATTTGGAACATGGTGTTAGTATATGATCTTTAACAACCGTGCCAGAATTGGTCCATATCGGTCCATAATTATATATAGCCCCCTATAAAACGTTCTCCAGATTTGACCTCCGGAGCCTCTTGGAGGAGCAAAATTCATCCGATCCGGTTCAAATTAGGAACGTGGTGTTAGTATATGGTCGCTAACAACCATACCAAAATTGGTCCAATCACACAAAAATTGGTCCATATCGGTTCATAATCATGGTTGCCACTAGAGCCAAAAATAATCTACCAAAATTTTATTTCTATAGAAAATTTTGTCAAAATGTTATTTCTATAGAAACTTTTGTCAAAATTTTATTTCTAGAGAAAATTTTGTTAAAATTTTATTCGGTTCATAATAAAAATTTCATCATTTTCAAAATTTTATTTCTATAGAAAATTTTGTCAAAATTTTATTTCTATAGAAAATTTTGTTCAAATTTTATTCGGTTCATAATCATGGTTGCCAGTCGAGCCACAAATAATCTACCAAGATATTATTTCTATAGAAAATTTTGTCAAAAGTTTATTTCCAAAGGAAATTTTTTTAAAATTTTATTTCTGTAGAAATTTTTGTCAAAATTTTCTTTCTATAGAATATTTTGTCAAAATTTTTATTTCTATAGAAAATTTTGGGAAAATTTTATTTCTATAGAAATTTTGTTAAAATTTTATTTCTGTAGAAAATGTTGTCAAAATTGTATGTCTACTTTGTCAAACTGAATTATATACGTATTGGATCGATCTTTTTTGATTTAATATATACCACGTATGGACTTACATACAATTTAGAAGATGATGTTAGAAGGTTTTAAGATACCTTGCAATCGGCAAGCGTTACCGCAACTTAAGTAATTCGATTGTGGATGGCAGTGTTTAGAAGAAGTTTCTACGCAATCCATGATGGAGGGTACATAAGCTTCGGCCTGGCCGAACTTACGGCCGTATATACTTGTTTTATTTTAATTTTACCTTTTGCCGGACGGGGATTCGAACAGCGGACCACACAGTTTGTAAGGATCAAAGAAGTAGCTGATCAATTGCCCAAGGAAAAATAAAATGTTAATTTTGTAATAACAAGCAACAACCACCAACTTAATTCAATATCGCTCCCTGTTAAATAGCGCTCCAAGGTACTAAACACATATATGTTTATAGGCTATTTCTAAATTAATATATGTTTGCATCCAAGCATATTATATTTACAAACATTTTATGTCCCAAACATAATATGTTCTAACATATTAACATATATGTCCCAAACATGTTATGCTAGTTTATGAACATTATATGCTTGCACTCAAAAATATTGTGTTTAAAAAATTGTGTTCCAAACATATAATGTTTATAGCCAAACATATGAAAAACAGCCTTTTTCATCCGTGCATATGATGTCAGTTGCTCGAAAACAATATCTTATCAAAAATTGGTAAGATTGATACTGGTCGGTAATCCATTATTTTAGTTGAAGCGTGATGTTTGAGAATGGGAACAACCTTGTGTATTTTCATTATTGTAGGATATATCGACTCTTCAATCATGTTATTGAATATCCTCGATAGGGCTTCAGAGGTAAGAACTTTCTAACCAGCAGCATCTTAGCCGTGATATCCCAACCTGGGGATTTTCTACCATCTAACCTCTCCAATATATGCTCAATACAGATGCTATCCACCCTATTAATGACAAAACTATTATGCGACTGTTGCAAAGTTCGAAAGAAATTAACAGAATCATCACTACCTAATACAATACAATCCCGAAAACGATCAACCACTTCTACAAAATAAGCATTGAACCCTTCCGCTTTATCTTCATTGGAGACCATAACAGAATTATCTTCCCTTAGAACAACACCGTTATTGGTCTTATTATTTTTCCCTACACGCTCACAAAAAATCGCTTCTGTAACATATACTCCCAAACATATTTTGCTTCAAGCATATATATTTTTGGGTATTGCCCAAACATTTATATGTTTGATCTCTTCCAATATATAATATGTTTGAAAGCATATTGGTCTAAACAATATATGTTTGGGTAGTCTAAGTTCCAAACATTTTGTATTTTTGCATCCAAATTCAATAATGTTGTCTTCCAAAAAACAATATGTTATTATGTGAACATATAATATGTTTGGAAGCATTTTGCACCCAAAAATATTATATTCTTAAAAAAAATTCTCCCAAACAATATTGTGCTCAAAATTTTATTTATTTATTTATATATCTACAATCATAATGAATTATGAAAATAAACAGGTAATATAGGTGCTAACAACATAGGTTTTCGACCTGAATGCTCAAAATTTTGTTTCTGCCCAATTGTATATTCCCCCACATCTTTCTCACTTCCACGAGATTTTTTAGTTCTTCGCACCTTTTTCTGTAATACAAACATTGTAGAAGAAATTATTCAATTGTATGATTTTTTTTATTTTAATTTTAACTTTTGCCGGACGGGGATTCGAACAGCGGACCACACAGTTTATAAGGATCAAAGAAGTAGCTGATCAATTGCACAAGGAAAAATAAAATGTTAATTTTGTAATAACAAGCAACAACCACCAACTTAATTCAATATCGCTCCCTGTTAAATAGCGCTCCAAGCTACTAAACACATATATGTTTATAGGCTATTTCTAAATTAATATATGTTTGCATCCAAGCATATTATATTTACAAACATTTTATGTCCCAAACATAATATGTTCTAACATATTAACATATATGTCCCAAACATGTTATGCTAGTTTATGAACATTATATGCTTGCACTCAAATATATTGTGTTTAAAACATATAATGTTTATAGCCAAACATATGAAAAACAGTCTTTTTCATCCGTGTTGTCACTAAGTTATGACAAGAATTCAAACAATACTCAGCAAAAATGCCATTCATCCTTCTACTCTGTCTGAGTCAAAAGATTGACATTGAAATCCCCGGCAATAACACAAGGCCTGTTACCGATTCGTGAATTTAAGACTTCCAATTTGGTACAAAAGGACTCAAAAGAACATTTCTGTGACCTGTATAATGACACAAATAGAATGGGGATATTATTTATCCTCATATCAGGCAATGATATCATTATATAATCCAAAAACTCTTCGCTAAAGTCATCTCTTATCTACATGATCCATCGACTTCAAACACAATATCCGAGAATTTGCATCCTTCTTGACATAAACGTGTCCATTTTTTGGTCTTGAGGGACTTAGCGTGATTTAAAAGTTCAATGGCTTTCTTGCTAAGGAAGTCGTTAATGTATATCTTCTTCATTCTATCAATATCTTTAAGCTTTGTCTTTTCGGTCATAAACGATTTTTTGCATTTGCTGTTTGAGAACTTACTACAACAGATTTTTTTCTCCGCTCATTTATTCAAAACATATGCCTCCTCTATGTCAGCTTTCGATATACTTACTCCAGATTTCTTTGCTATATCTATTACAATATCTACTGGCTCAATTTCTTCTTCAATTACGATTCCATGATACAATCATTCCGAACCCTGTTATCATTTAAATAAATTTAAAGATGCTGACTTCTTCCTTTAAACATTTATTTTCTTTCTGCAAATTCTCAATTTTCTTAGAATTGTTCGCCACTCCTTTCAGTAGATTATCATATTGTGCTGACATAAATTGTATTGTTTCTTTGATCTCATCCAACATGGAGTTTTGTTCTAGCTCTCTTGCAATGGATTGCATGTTCTGAGATGGAGTACACATATGGCATTTATACTCAAGAGTGAGATCTTTCTTGAGAGCATCGATTTTTTTTTAATCAAGTTTAGTACACATATAGTTGAAAGTTTTCTCACAGCCATCGCATGTTGTGGATTCCTCACTTTCCACTATAGATGTTTTGCAATGTGCACATAGCAGTTTATTTTTATTTACACTTTTTCTTGAGTGCCCGGGTACTTTCCTTTCTAATTCAGAAGTCTTTCACTCACTTGTTAAGAATATTAACAGCCAAACACCAATAAATATCAAAAATATGAATAAAATATTTATTTATTCTAACGAAGCACACCGTGTACGAATTTGACGCAGGGTTGCCAACATTCTGTCTTTTCTGTCATAAATTTAAAACAAATTCAATATTTAAAAAAAAATTGGTATAAAATAATTTTATTTTGAATTTTTATTTGTCACAATTGTCAATTAAACATTGGCGTAGCTAGTAACATTCTCGTAAAGGGGTAAAAGCTACAATGTGTTTTAATTGTGAAGATACCTCAAAAACATAAAAAATAAATTCTTGTAGATGGGAAGAAACCAGAATATTTAATTCAATGATACATAATCATAGTTTGAGGATCTACTGCATGTTATTTAGTAGGGGGAGATGACAAACCCATAAAACCCCCTTAACTACGCCTATGCCATTAAGCAAATACCGACAATCAAAGTTCTGCTCAAATGAAAAAATTGTAATCACCTGATAGCTTGAAACTATCTTCCTAAATATGCTTTGAGTTCTATTATAACAGAAACAAAACCCTTCAAATTTAAATTGGCTAACGCCCTGTAACGAAAACTGTTAGTAAAAACATGTATATACGTCATTATGTTCGGCGCGGCCGAATCTTAAATACCTACCACAATGAATCAAATATAAGTTTCCTTTGAAAATTTATCATCGTAGCTATATAGAATTTAAGGTGGATTTTATGACAGATATTCTCCCTAACAGATGGTTCAAATGGTAATCTCAAAGTTACATTTAAAGTTTCTACATATGGACGCTACACCAGATTCTGGATTTATAACAACCGGTTATGTTTGAGTCTTAGAGGAATCTTAAATATCTCATCAAAATGTGCACCAAAAGCCAATAGAATAACGTCTTTCACATAATTTGAAATCTAAATTCTATAGATGTTTACATAATTATGAACCGAAACACACCATCCCAGCAAAAAAAGCATCGCCAAAAAAGTAATGAAAATGTTCTTTTTGGATCCGGAAGTGGTGCAAAAGTGACGCAGAAGCGATGAATTTAACATGGGCTTGTCATAGGGCGGAAGTCCTCCATTTCAACAGCCGTTACACTGAATTTGCATCACTTCTTTAGGTGTGATCCGAACTCAATGTTTTGGATGGTGTAAAAATTGATGGTTTATATAAAATGGTTTAAAATCTCTTCTTTATTTTAAAGTAATTCGAAAACAACTGACATAACAATTTTAATGTGTCATTTTGAATAATGAAAGCATAGATAGGTTGAATACAAAATTATATTTCAAACAAAGTGTTTTCATAAGCAGGTTATTATTGAACTCTACATTCTCCCACTTCAATTTTGTTCCCTACGAATTTTCTTCATAGTTCTATCTGAGCGCCTTGGAGTGAACTCTTGCTTTCTTTTCTCATTTCGGAAATTTCTGTATTCTGCTTGTCGTTCAAGTAATACTTGTGGTGCTGTAGTAACGTTATTATGAGTTGGGTTAATAGTTGCTTTTTGTACACAACAATGTAATCCTTGTGAATAAAAAGACAATCTGGACGTCGTAGGATTCCCTACACCTTGTTCTTCTGCAGCCTGTCCATTTTGTACTTCCCGAAAATGACTAGGGTTTAGATTTTCAACTGTAAATAATATACCAATATCGTCGTTTTTGTTTGAATTGGATACAGACTGGCTTGAGTGTTGTACCCCATCTCTTGATTCAAGCCTAAGTTTTATTTGATTTTGGTGTCTTTTCATGACACCATTCATTGTATTTACTAGGTACATGTAATTTCCTAGGAGCTTTTTTATTTCTCCCGATATCCAACATTTCTTACCAGAATAATTTCTGATGTATACATTTTGTCCAATGCAAAATTTCGATATACAATTTTGAGACTTGTGTTTCACTGGAATCATTGCTGTTAGAATAGTACGCGGTTGACGACCATGCAACTGTTCGCTGGCGGACTTTCCACTGAGAGGATTTGGTGTAGCTTAGGTTAAAGTGGCAGCCCGGTTAAGATTCAGGCTCACTTAGACTATTCAGTCCATTGAGATACCACATTAACTAAAAGTACCTATTACATATGGGCACTTCTAGTTTTAACCGCTGAACCTTCTTGATTATTTTTCTTTGTTGAACCAACCAGATTGTTCCAAAAACATTAGCAGACTGCTTAAGTTAACGTTTTCCAGATCCGCCAGTAATCTGAAGCTATATGCTCCTAAAAGTTGCTTGTGCTTTACACAAAATGCAGGACACTCACACAAGAGGTGTTTAATTGATTCTTTTTCCTCCGCATCATGACAGCTCATACAATAGTCATTATACTTCGCGCCAATATTTTTTGCAAAATCGCCTATCAGGCAGCGACCCGCTATAGCAGATATCAGAAGTGATATCTGACGTCTCGAGAACATTAGCATATCTAGTGTGCGGTTTAAGTTGAAATGGGGCATTTTTTTTTTTTTTTTTTTTTTTTTTTTGGGCAGCGACCAAGAGTCAGGCCCAATTAGTCGACCTGTAGACGGGTCGACTGGCGGTGACACTTTGGCAAGTCGAACCTTTTCTAAGGTGACGACATCAAAAGGAGGCAATCCCTCTCGATAGAGATTCAAGGAACGAAGAAATGATTTGTTTATCCTAAAGAAATTAGGATCAGTCGACCCAAGCACGTTGTCGGCTAAGCAAAGCGATTCCTTAAAACGGGCTCAAGGAATTCTTGAAGCTGGAAAAAGGGAACGATCACCGGATGAACTGCCATCCTCTAAACGGGATCAAAGATCGTTTGCCTCAGTTACAAAAGACAGCCTTGTGATGGCTATTATTAATAAAGGAGCATTGGACGGTATGATTCCAAGGCAAAAATGGGGGAAATTGAGAACGCGATGTCTGGTGTCTACTCAGAGGTGCGAAAAAAGTTTCCCGGACCAAGTCCTCGACGGCAAGATGCTGGATGGTATCAAGGACGATATAAGTTAATAGCTTTTGCAGACCAGAGGTCTATGGATTGCTTTAAAGCTGCATTGATGCTAATTGGTGAAGTTTGGGAAGGAGCCGCTTTGGAGTTAGTCGATAAAAAAGACATACCGGCTAAACCTAGAGCACATGCATGGATACCGGCAAACCCTCCTGATCCTGAGTCAATACTAGAGAGACTAAAAGAATGTAACCCAGATCTTCCAACCGCCGATTGGAAGGTTGGTCGTTTGGATGAGGTGGATGGACCAAGACGACATGCCGTGTTTATATTAAACATAGAGTCGCTGCCACATCTAGCCCAGACCCAAGGACGCGTAAGTTATGGCTTTCATGATATCCATATGAAGGTATACAAAAGCGATCAGCCAAAGGATACCAAAACGGACAAGCCTCCGGTAGAGTCAGCAGTGAAAAAATCTCCTAGCGAAGCCGAAGGAGACATAAAACCTGCAGACTATGGCGAAAATCATATGCGGGAAGTTTCTACAGACTCAAGCCTCACCAAAGCTGAACCGCGGATTGTTGCGAGAGTCACCGAGATCTGTGAAGAGGAAGCCCTTGATAACTCAATTGAAGCGGCTGATGTGACGGTGGTTGAAAATTTGGATGGTTCTACGGTTCCTCCAGATAAATCTTCACCATTGTAAGGCCGCTTGTGCTGCCTTAAAAGTTCTCCTGATGAAAGGAGACATAGATATAGTTCTTATTCAAGAACCATACATATATAAGAACAAGATCTGTGAATTAAGCACTCCGGGTTTCAAACTTTTGCATAATACCGGTAACGATATAAATCGAGCATGTATAATTGCTAAAAACGAACTAAACTTGTTTCTGCTTCCTTCATTGAGCAATGCAGACACTGTCGTAGCCAGTCTAGAGATATCCACATCTTCGGTCTACATGGGACATGATAGGGAGATGCCACCCTGTGCCGTTAAGACCTTAGTTGAGGAGTCACTAAAAACAAAGACAAAACTCATTATGGGATGCGATGCAAATGCACATCATAGTATTTGGGGAAGTAGTGATACTAATGCAAGGGGAGAGTCGCTAATAGAGTTTATTTTGCGTACTAACCTGGTAGTTTGCAATAAGGGAGATGCACCAACCTTCGTCACCAGGAACAGACAAGAGGTTTTGGACGTAACGTTGACCTCTCCGGAACTGAATGATAAGATATCTGAGTGGCAAGTTTTGAGGGAACATAGCTTCTCAGATCATCGCTACATCAGTTTCAGATTGGCTGTTCGTACTTCAAAGACCATATTTCCGCCAAATGTTAGGAAAGCTGATTGGAATAGGTATAGGGAATCGTTCAATTTGATGATACCGGAAGTGCCGGAGACAAATATGAGCACTGTGCAAGATATCGAACACGCAGTGGAGCGGATTACTAAGGCCTTCAACATTTCACAGAAAGCTGCATGCCCTAGAGGAAAGCCAAGGGGGAAAATCGGCCGCCATGGTGGACTACGGAGTTACGTAATATGAGGAAATCCTGCAGGAAGCTCTTTAACAAAGCAAAGTCCACAAGAGCTCCGGAGGATTGGGACACTTATAAGATGAATCTGAGAGAATATAAACGAGAACTGAGAAGATCTCAACAAAACTCTTGGGATGATTACTGTAGCAGTATTGAGAATACGTCAGAGGCTTCCAGACTACGGAAGGTACTAGCATCCACTAACACCGCTCCAGATTTCATTAAAACATCGGAGGGAAATTGGACAACGTCCACTGAGGAGACGATGGAGGTACTTTTGAACACACACTTCCCTGGAAATCAGACGGTTGAACCATGTTCCGGCGGTGTAACAGAGGCTCAGCGATCATTTCCTATCGGGGAAATTGTGTCGGAATCTAGAATAAAATGGGCTTTAAATAGCTTTGGACCATTCAAATCCCCCGGACCTGATGGAATTACTCCGGCGGAGTTACAGGCAGTGGCTGAAAGAATTATCCCCTGGTTGACGGTGATACATAAACAATGTGTAAACTTAGCATATATTCCAGAAAAGTGGAGGGAAACAAAAGTCGTCTTCATACCTAAAGCAGGAAAAGCCTCTCACTCGAGTGCGAAGGATTTCCGACCAATCAGCTTATCCTCATTCCTACTTAAGACCCTGGAGAGGATGATAGACATGTATCTTAGAACTAGCGTGGATTCAAGTTTGCTCTCGAAACGACAGCATGCATACTCGAAGGGCAGATCTACTGAGACCGCATTGCATGAACTGGTCAGCTTTATTGAAAGCTCACTATCTGTCAAAGAATACACAATCGTGGCGTTTCTAGACATCGAAGGGGCGTTCAATAATGTCCATCCGAGCTCGATATTAAATGGACTGACAACTCTGAATGTTGATCCAGGTATACTTAGGCGGTTAGACGAACTTCTAATAAAGAGACGTATTTCAGCCACACTAGGGCAAGCAAACATACAAAGGTATGTGAACAGAGGCACTCCCCAAGGAGGAGTTCTATCACCTCTTCTTTGGAATGTTGCTATAAACAACCTTCTGGTTTCTCTAGAAAAAGAAAGGATAAAAGTGGTGGCATACGCAGATGATGTGGCGCTAGCAGTCAGGGGAAAATTCCCATCCACAATCAGAGATATTATACAGAGAGCTCTCCGGATGACTGAGAAATGGGCGAAAGATAATGGTCTTGGTGTAAATCCAGCAAAGACAGAACTAGTCATGTACTGCAAATATGGCCCATTTCCTTAGGGGGTACTGAAATTCCCTTTGGTGAGTGTGCAAAATACCTTGGCGTTATTTTGGACAGGAAGCTGCATTTTAGGCTTAATATTGAAGAGAGGGCGAGAAAAGCCACGGTAGCTTTGTACTCGCGCAAAAAGGCAATAGGGAAAAAGTGGGGACTAAGACCAAAAATTGTGCATTGGCTATACACGGCAGTAGTTAGACCTATAATGCTATATGGTGTTGTAGTCTGGTGGCCGGCACTTCAGAAACCGACTTGTTTAGATAAACTTCAGCGTATGGCGAGCTAATGTATCTCAGGCGCATTTAGTAAGACAGGAACAGACTCCCTTAATGTCATGCTACATCTATTGCCTTTAGACATTTTGACCAAACAGTCAGCTGCAACAACTGTGCGCTTACACGAGCTATCGCTGTGGTCGAACAAAATGTACGGTCATAGTTCGGTCCTCAAAATAATGCCAGATGTGCCTAACGTAGTGGATTATACCCTGGCAAAACCACTTTTCGACAAAAAGTTTGAAACTCTAATTCCCAACAGTGAGGCGTGGTGTACACAGACCCCGGGGAATAAAAGATATATAGATTTCTATACTGATGGCTCCAAATTGAATGGACAAGTGGGGCTCGGAGTATATTCTAAAGATCTGGAAATTCGAATAGCGAAAAGATTACCTAATCATTGTAGTGTTTTTCAGGCTGAAATATTGGCAATAAGAGAGGTGGTGAATTGGCTGAGAAGTAATGTTCCAACAAATATTGGCATTAATATATACTCAGACAGTCAACCTGCAATAAAACCCTTGGACTCTGTGTTCCTTAACTCGAAAACGGCCATAGACTGCCGCAAATCTCTCAACGAGATGGCTGAGCAGTACAATATTCACCTAATATGGGTGCCTGGCCATAGGAACATACCGGGGAACTGCGAAGCAGATGTGTTAGCAAGGCTAGGAACTACCTTACATATTCCAGGGGAACTAGAATCTGTTGGTATGCCTCTGGCCACCTGCAAGCTCTTACTGCGTGAGAAGGCTGTTATGATGGCCAATATTCGATGGGAAAATTGCAAGGGTTGTAACGACACCAAGCAAATATGACCCCATTTAAACTTAAACCGAACACTAGATATGCTAGTGTTCTCAAGGCGTCAGATAGCACTCCTGATATCTGCTATAACGGGTCGCTGCCTGATAGGCGAATTTGCAAAAACTATAGGTGCGAAGTATTATGACTATTGTATAAGCTGTCATGATGTGGAGGAAAAGGAATCAATTAAACACCTCTTGTGTGAGTGTCCTGCTTTTTGTGTAAGGCGTAAGTGAATTTTAGGAGCATATAGCTTTAGATTACTGGCTGACCTGGAAAACGTTAACTTAAGCAGTTTGTTAATGTTTTTGGAGCAATCTGGTTGGTTCCACAAAAGTAAATAATAGAGAAGGTTCAGTGGTTAAGACTAGAAGTGCCCATATGTAATAGGTACTTTTAGTTAAATGTGGTATCACAATGGACTGAATAGTCTAAGTGAGCCTGAAATTTAATCGGGCTGCCACTTTAACCTAACCTAACCTAACCTACAACCCTTGCAATTCTCCCATCGAACATTTGCCATCATAACAGCCTTCTCACGCAGCATGAGCTTGCAGGTAGCTAGGGGCATACCAACAAATTCTAGTTCCCCTGGAATATGTAAGGTAGTCCCTAGCCTTGCCAACTCATCCGCTTCGCAGTTCCCCGGTATATTCCTATGGCCAGGCACCCATATTAGGTGAATATTGTACTGCTCAGCCATCTCATTGAGAGATTTGCGGCAGTCGATGGCCGTTTTCGAGTTGAGGAACACAGAATCCAAGGATTTTATTACAGGTTGACTGTCTGAGTATATATTAATGCCGACATTTTTTGGAACATTACTTCTCAGCCAATTCGCCACGTCTCTTATTGCTAATATTTCAGCCTGAAAAACACTACAGTGATTAGGTAATCTTTTCGCTATTCGAAGTTCCAGATCATTAGAATATACTCCGAACCCCACTTGTCCATCCAATTTGGAGCCATCAGTGTAGAAATCTATATATTCTTTATTCCCCGGGGTCTGTGTGCACCACGCCTCACTGTTGGGGATTAGAGTCTCAAACTTTTTGTCGAAAAGTGGACTCGCCAAAGTGTAATCCACTACATTAGGCACATCTGGCATTATTTTGAGGACAGAACTGTGACCGTAACCTTTTTCCGACCACAGCGATAGCTCGCGCAACCGCACAGCTGTTGTTGCAGCTGACTGTTTGGCCAAAATGTCTAAAGGCAATAGATGCAGCATGACATTAAAGGAATTTGTTCCTGTCTTGCTGAATGCGCCTGAAATACACAAACACGCCATACGCTGAACTTTATCTAAACAAGTCGGTTTCTGATGTGCCGGCCACCAGACTACAACACCATATAGCATTATAGGTCTAACCACTGCCGTGTATAGCCAATGCACAATTTTTGGTTTTAGTCCCCACTTTTTTCCTATTGCCTTTTTGCACGAGTACAAAGCTACAGTTGCCTTTCTCGCCCTTTCTTCAATATTAAGCTTAAAGTTCAGCTTCCTGTCCAAAATAACGCCAATGTATTTTGCACAATCACCAAAGGGAATTTCAGTACCCCCTAACGAAATAGGCCTAACCGTGGGAGTTTTGCGATCTTTGCAGTACATGACTAATTCTGTCTTTGCAGGATTTACCCCAAGACCATTGTCTTTCGCCCATTTCTCAGTCATCCGGAGGGCCCTCTGAATAGTATCTCTGATTGTGGATGGGAGTTTTCCCCTGACTGCCAGAGCCACATCATCTGCGTATGCCACCACTTTTATCCTTTCTTTTTCTAGAGTAACCAGAAGGCTATTTATAGCAACATTCCAAAGAAGAGGTGATAGCACTCCTCCTTGGGGAGTGCCTCTTTTCACATACCTTTGTATATTTGCTTGCCCTAGTGTGGCTGAAATACGTCTCTTTATTAGAAGTTCGCCTAACAGCCTAAATATACCTGGATCAACATTCAGAGTTGTCAGTCCTTTTAATATCGAGCTCGGATGGACATTATTGAACGCCCCTTCGATGTCTAGAAACGCCACGATTGTGTATTCTTTGACAGATAGTGAGCTTTCAATAAAGCTGACTAGTTCTTGCAATGCGGTCTCAGTAGACCTGCCCTTCGAGTATGCATGCTGTCGTTTCGAGAGCAAACTTGAATCCACGCTAGTTCTAAGATACATCTCTATCATCCTCTCCAGGGTCTTAAGTAGGAATGAGGATAAGCTGATTGGTCGGAAATCCTTCGCCCTCGAGTGAGAGGCTTTTCCCGCTTTAGGTATGAAAACGACTTTTGTTTCCCTCCACTTTCCTGGGATATATGATAAGTTGATACATCCTTTATATATCACCGACAATCAGGGGATAATTTTGTCAGTTACAGCTTGTAACTCCGCCGGAGTAATTCCATCAGGTCCGGGGGATTTGAATGGTCCAAAGCTATTTAGCGCCCATCTTATTCTAGTTTCCGATACAATTTCCTCGACAGGAAACGACCGCTGAGCAACTGTGGCACCGCCAGTACATGGTTCAACCGTCTGATTTCCAGGAAAATGTGTGTCCAATAGTACCTCCAGCGTCTCCTCACTGGACGTTGTGCAATTGCCCTCCGATGTTTTAATGAAACCTGGAGCGGAGTTGGTGGATGCTAGAACCTTCCGTAGTCTGGAAGCCTCGGACGTATTCTCAATACTGCTGCAGTAATCATTCCAAGAGTTATGCTGAGCCTTTCTCAGTTCTCGCTTGTATCCTCTCAGATTCTTCTTGTAAGCGTCCCAGTCCTCAGGGGCTCTGGTGGACTTTGCCTTGTTAAAGAGCTTCCTGCAGGATTTCCTCATATTACTTAATTCCGTAGACCACCATGGTGGTCGATGTTTCCCCCTTGGCTTTCCTCTAGGACATGCAGCTTTCAGTGAGATGTTGAAGGCCTTAGTAATCCGCTCCACTGCGTGTTCGATATCTTGCACATTTCTCATATTTGTCTCTGTTATTTCCGGTATCATCATATTGAACGATTCCCTATACCTATTCCAGTCAGCTTTCCTAACATTTGGCGGAAATATGGTCTTGGTGGTATGAACATCAAATTTGAAACTGATGTAGCGATGATCTGAGAAGCTGTGTTCACTTAAAACCTGCCACTCAGATATCATTTCATTCAGTTCTTGCGAGGCCAAGGTGATGTCCAAAACCTCTTGCCTGTTTTTAGTGACAAAGGTAGGGGCATTTCCCTTGTTGCAAACTACCAGATTAGTACGCAAAATAAACTCTATTAGCGACTCTCCCTTTGCATTAGTATCACTACTTCCCCATGTAGCTTTATAGGTGGTCAAATTTTATACAGAGCTTGTTCTTGATTGGGATGTTCCTGGCATATTTTATTAAAATTTGATTTGAATGTGCGAACAAATCTTTCTGGGTGAAAAGGAGCCGTCGTTAAGTGTTCTATTGCATTTATTTGACATTAGTTCCATTATCACTTACTATCGTCTGTGGAAGACCTTCAATGCAGAATATATTTTGTAATGCTGTTATAGTTGATAGAGCAGTTAAGGTTGATACTGGTCGAACAAATGGAAATTTTGAATATGAATCCACTACTATGAGCCATATTTTCCCCAAAAAGGGACCTGCAAAATCCACATGAATTCTTTCCCAAGGATGCTTAGCTTCTGGCCAATTGGAAAACTCTTGCTGAGGATTTACTCCATTTTCTTGACAAATCTTACACGTTTTTACCAAATTCTCAATATCTTCATCAATTTTTGGAAACCATATATATCTCCGAGCATGCTGTTTCATTCTACTAGCACCCCAATGTCCCTCATGTAATGTGCTTAAAACTTGAGATCTTATTTTACTTGGTATAGAAGTAACACACCATGTTTTAATGAAATAGAATTTTATCTTGCGAAATAGGGTTGTAATACCTCGCTACACTAATTTTCAGAAGGCCAGCCTTTTAAAACATAATCTGCCACAATAGCTAAAGTTTCATCATCCTTTGTATGTGTGGCTACTATAAAGGCATCAATGGGACTTTCTTCCAAAACGGCATTATACACGTTTTCAATACACGATGTTTCGGATTCATAAGTATCAAACTCATTATGTGCTCCTATTGGTAGTCTTGATAAGGCATCGGCATTGGCATGATGAGAAGTTGATTTATATTTTATAGAGTAATCATATGCTTGTAATGTGATAGCCCAACGTTGCAGTCGATGTAATGTCATTGTAGGCAGTTTTTTAAAAGGATGAAAAAGCGTTGTAAGTGCTTGGTGGTCAGTAACTAACTCGAAATGTCTGTCATAGATATATTGATGAAATTTTTGCACTCCAAATATTATGGCAAGAGCTTATTTTTCCACCTGTGAATAGTTTACTTGTGCCGAATTTAGAGTCTTTGAGGCAAAGCATATTGGCTTTTCACAGCCATCAGGATATTTGTGTGACAACACTGCTCCAATTCCATGACTGGAGGCATCTGTAGCCAGAATTATGGGAAATTTATCGTCGTAATGCACTAGTTTGGCTATTTTTCAAATGTCTTGTTTTAGTGTTTTAAATGCTAATTCCTGCGTTTTTCCCCAATGAAATTTCACATTTGATTTACGTAGATGATTCAATGGTGCAGCTGTTTAGGAAAAATTTGGTATGAACTTATTATAGTAGTTTATTTTGCCAATAAAAGCTTCGAGCTCCCTAATATCACCTGGTCTCGGCATTTTTGTTATTGCTTCCAAACGCTTTTCAGATGGTTTTATACCATCACTGTCAATGATATGTCCTACATATTCTACAGACGATTTTGCAAATTCGCATTTATGTGCTTTACATTTGAATCCATGATATTCCAGTTTTTGTAAAAGATGTTTTAAGTTTGTTCTATGTTCTTCATTTGTACGACCTGTTACGATAATGTCATCTAAGTACACTGCACAGCTATTTACAACAGAAACAATATTTTCCATCAGTCTTTGAAATATAGCAGGTGCACTAGCTATTCCAAAAGGCATACGTTTATACCTAAACAATCCGAAAGTGGTATTTATAACCATAAACTTTTTTGATGAATCTGACAATTCGACCTGTAAATATGAGGTCTATTTTGGAGAAATATTGTCGCCCTTGCAGTTTGTGAAATAAATCCTCAATTCGAAGAATAGGAAAACGTTCAATTTCAATTTGCGGATTCAACGTAGTTTTAAAATCTGCGCAGATGCGAATGGAATCATCTGGTTTTCTTACGAGTACTACTGGTGATGCCCATTCACTAGAATTTACTGGTTCAATAACATCGATGGATATAAGTCTCTCAATTTCACTGCGGAACTTTTCGTTCAAAGCAAATGGTACGTTATAGGGCTTCAAGAACTTTGGAACTGCGTTCGATTTTAAATTAATTTTTGCTTTAATTGATGTACAGTGACCTAAACCTGGCTCAAAAAGTTTGTCGAATTCATTCCTTATTTCAGTTATCTTTGACTCTAGCTCTTCATGTTGTCCATTCGAAACTTGCATGCAATTTTCAGTGGTAATTATTTTACAAGGAGATTTGATTTCAAAATTGAAACTTTTAAACCAATCGTATCCAAGAATACTAGTAGCGTTTTCGATGTTCACAACATACAGCTCTAACGTTTTACGCTCAGAACCTATCTCGACCTCAACACTTATCTTACCCCTAATTGATTTCCCCCGCATGCTTTCAATATGCTTTTACTGGAAGTGCATTGGGCTGAGTGAAGTCGTCTGTACACTTCCAACCCAATCAACGAACAAGAAGCACCGGTATCAATCTGAAAAATGCAAAATTCTTTGTTTACCTTAAGTTCGATCATTATCTTCCCAGACGGATTATCTATATGGTGAATATCTCTCTTCGATATTACTTATGCAAAGTTCCTCAATGCTCTCGGTATTACTCATAGGTTCATCAGTGGGATTATCCATTATTTGACGTACATTTTGATGTCTATTTATAGTATTTTTCTGCAACCTAGATGATTGTGATTTACATACTTTTGAAATATGGCCCAATTTTGAACAAATATGGCATTTAGTTTTATTTTTGAAATTATAACAATTATTTCTCTGATGGTCCTTGCCACACCCAGGACATGATTGAGACATGTCTACTGAATAATTTTTTTCAGCTCGATTTTGTTGATATGACAAACGATGAATTGATTGGGAATCGTTTACTCCTGTGGCAGAGTTTTCAATCTCACTGCATGCATTTTTGGTAGCTTCATATATGGAACATATTTCTAAAACTTCATCCAACGTGGGATTTGACTTTTGTAGGCAAGTGCTTCGAATTCTTTCATGGGGTGTGTACAGGACAATCATATCCCTTATTTGACTATCTACATATGACTCTTTGCACTGTCCATTGCCACACACAAATTGGCATTAACTTGCAATTCCTCTCAACTCTGATACCCACTCGATATAAGTTTGATTTGGTTTCATCCTCGTTTGGTTATAGCAAGGCCGTAGCCAGGATTTTAATTCGGGGGGGGGGGGGGGGTGGGTTCAACTTAAAAAAAAAATATTCATACACGCAAAGAAGAAAAACGTTTGGAAAACGTGTACCGAAAACGTTTTTCTTTTATTTGAGTTTTTTGAATTGCTTCGAAAATTTTAAACTTTTATCACCAAAAAAATTCGTATGTTACAAAATTTTTATTTTTTCAATAAAAAAAGTTATTTTTGAAATAACAACACAGTCCATTTCGTTTATATCAAACATGCAAGTCGGACGTAGCAACCACTGCTCCACGGTGCCAAACTAAATGTTTGTTTCTGTTAAATAAACTTTGTTTATTCGGTTCGTGGGCGCCTCATGTTATGCTATATAAATATAACTTATATGGATATTTATCTATTGATGACCATAACAGGTACATAGCTCAGTGGTTAGCGTGTTGGCTTACAAAGTTCATGGTCCGCGGTTCGATTCTCCGTCCAGGAAAAATCGTATAATTTCTTCTACATTGTTGGTATTACAGGAAAAGGAGTTAATAACTAAAAATCCTCGTGGATGTGAGAAAGATGTGAGGGACAATGCAATTAGCAAGAAAACAATGTTTTTTTTGAGTTAGTCTTTATGAAATTGTTTTTACCTCCTGGAAAAGAATAAACGTTTATCACAAAAAGTATTTACTTTTCTTCCAAATACACTTCCTTACAACGAAAAGCAAATGAGAAACGAACTTTGTTTGTCTAAAATTTCGTTTGGGAGGAAAGAATTATTTTTTTGCGTGTATAATCTCATGTGTAGAAAATTTTATTTATGCATAGGTATGTATACAATATTTTTATACCCTGCTCCACACTGTGGAACAGGGTATTATAAGTTAGTGCATATGTTTGCAACACCCAGAAGGAGACGAGATAGACACATGGTGTCTTTGGCAAAAATGCTCAGGGTGGGCTCTTGAGTCGATATAGCCATGTCCGTCTGTCCGTGAACACATTTTTGTAATCAAAGTCTAGGTCGCAGTTTTAGTCCAATCGACTTAAAATTTGGCACAAGTATGTGTTTTGGCTCAGAATAGATCCCTATTGATTTTGGAAGAAATCGGTTCAGATTTAGATATAGCTCCCATATATATCTTTCGCCCGATATGGACTAATACGGTCCCAGAAGCCTGAGTTTTACCCCAATTTGGTTGAAATTTTACACAGGGAGTAGAATTAGCATTGTAGCTATGTGTGTCAAATTTGGTTGAAATCGGTTCAGATTTAGATATAGCTCCAATATATAGCTTTCGGCAGATTTACACTCATATGACCACAGAGGCCAATTGTTTGCTCCGATTTAGTTGAAATTTTGCACAGGGTGTAGAATTAGCATTGTTGCTATGCGTGCCAAATTTGGTTGAAATCGGTTCAGATTTAGATATATCTCCCATATATAGCTTTCGCCCGATTTACACTCATATGACCACAGAGGCCAATTTTTAACTCCGATTTGGTTGAAATTTTGCACAGGAAGTAGAATTAGAATTGTTGCTATGCGTGCCAAATTTAGTTAAAATCGGTTCAGATTTAGATATAGCGCCCATATATATGTTTTTCTGATTTCGACAAAAATGGTCAAAATACCAATATTTTCTTGTAAAATCGCCACTGCTTAGTCGAAAAGTTGTACAAATGACTCCAATTTTCCTAAACTTCTAATACATATATATCGAGTGATAAATCATAAATAAACTTTTGCGAAGTTTCCTTAAAATTGCTTCAGATTTAAATGTTTCCCATATTTATACCCTGCTCCACACTGTGGAGCAGTGCATTAGCCAACTTAAATTTTGAGTCTATAGATTTTGTAAAAGTCCATTAAATTCTGTCCAAATCGAGTGATATTTAAATGTATGTATTTGGGACAAACTTTTATATATAGAACCCAACACATTTGACGGATGTGATATGGTATCGAAAATTTAGATCTACAAAGTGGTGCAGAGTATAATATAGTCGGCCCCGCCCGACTTTAGACTTTCCTTACTTGTTATAATATTAAATTGAGCCGACGGGCTTTTTGGGCAGCAAATAAATCAATGACTTCTTATGTCGGCACATTTATTCGGCGATAAACCGACATTAATGCCAATCCTTTGAGTCTACTCTCGCTAGTCGAATTTCTAAGATACGTCTTTAATCTCTTCATTGTTGAAAATGAGCGTTCGGATGAGCACGTAGTAACTGCAGGGATGGAAAATGCAGTACTATAGTACTTTTTCAAAACTTTTTCACCCCGGTCAGTACCGTAGTACCCCCGCGAATGATTTAGTACCTTTTGTGTAGATATTTTTGAGTCGATATCAGATTTATGGTACAATAGCGTTGACAAAATATTTTAATATTTTGAGAAAGTCTTTATCAACCTTATTTGCTAATAGTCTTTTACAAATATGGCAAAACAGACATGTTCATGTGGGAAGAAAATCTCGATTTTGTAAAAGACATAGTCAAACACAGGATTTTATTGAACTTGAAGAATGTTTTAGTCGAAAAAAGAATGCGATTCTATATTATCGATTTTTTATTTCGGTAGAAAATGTTGTCAAAATTTTATTTCTATATAGAATTTTTGCAAAATTTTATTTTTATAGAAAATTTTGACAAAATTTTATTTCAATTGAAAATTTTGTAAAAATTTTATTTCTACAGGAAATTTTTGCAAAATTTTATTTCTATAGAAAAAATTTTGCAAAATTTTTTTTCTATAGATTTTTTTTTGCAAAATTTTATTTCTATAGAAAATGTTTGCAAAATTTTATTTATATAGAAAATTTTGTCAAAATTTTATTTTCTTTAAATTTCAGTCTCTTGACAATAATCTTCCAGTGAAATTTTTGTTGAAATTTAGTAAAAAGTACCTTTCCGCTCAAAAATACCTTTTTTGTACTTTCTTAAAAATTGTATTTTCCATCCCTGAGTAACTGGCAAAGTGACCAAAATTTTTAAAAGAATATGCACGTTTGGAAATATCTCTTTATTGCTTCCATCGCTGAATTATGCAGGTTCTTTTCGCAGGTTTTGCGCCATTTCATTTACACATGTGTGTTTGGCTGTTTCGTTGTTGTTGCAATGGCCAAACAAAGCGAGTCATGTTCACAAAAAAAAAACAACAAACACACATAAAAAGCAGAAATACATTTTCCAAAAATGAAATTTGTGGTGTGGTGCTCGTCGTTTGACGGGCTTTTCAACTAGTATTCTATGATTTATACAAGTTTTATAGGTAAGCGTTTTTCAAAATAAAACCTCCAGCTTTTCTTCAACATCTTCGATAAAATTTTTCTATGCAGCTAAAAATATATATTTATTTATATAAAAATATTCATTCATTTCGGGGGGGGTTTGATCCCCCTCATCCCCCCCCCTGAATACGGCCTTGGGTTATAGAATTTGAATCTGGCAGCTAAAATATGCTGCTTCTTCACAAAATGGTTGTCCAATGAAGATAAAATCTCATTATAAGATTTGTCGTCGACTTTACCACCAAATATTTTCTGTAACAATTCTAAAATATCGTTACCAATCCAACTGAGGAGACATGAGCGTTTTGTAGATTCATCCGATATTGAGTTTGCTTTGAAGTGATGTTCTAGATGAAAACTGTAATCCACCTATCCAATTGCGGATTGAATTTCCCAAACATGGTTATTGCCGGTGTATTGCTGTTTTTTGTCATAACTCCTTCTAAAATTGCTTTGTTTTGCGCTAAAATTTGTGTAACAAATTGTTGATTAGCTTCCTGCATGTGGGAAAACATTTGCGAAAGCACGTTCATGTCCATTGTTGCGGTGTTCTTTCCTTATCTCGTCGCCAAATGTAAAAATTGATGGTTTATATAAAAAGGTTTAAAATCTCTTTTTTATTTTAAAGTAATTCGAAAACAACTGACATTAAAATTTTAATGTGTCATTTTGAATAATACTCTACAGATGTAAATTAAAAATTTCTGTGATATTTTGTCAAATAAATAATTTTTATAATTTTTTATAATTTTTAATGGATTCTAACGTTTGACCTCAAATATTTTCAAAAATTCACAATTTTTTCAGATTGGATTTAGCATTTTTTTCGAAAAAATTTAAATAATTTGTACCATTTTATGAATTCTTACTCTGTTTTTAACCTATTTGAAACAAAACAAATTAACATTACCCATTAAAAATATGAAAAAAGCAAGTTATAAAAAATTGAATTAAAAGAACTTCCTGTGTAGTTAAAATAAAGAACATCATTGGGAGTACATCTTCTGGAAGTGCTTTAAAAGTTGTTCCACTGGAAGAACTTACAATTTTTTTGCTGGGATATTCAGCACATTTCTTTGTGGACCTAACGAATTTCCCATTTCAGGCAAATCACATGAAAATTGCAGTGTATATCCAATTTCAGGTAAATCTCATGAAAATTGCGGTGTATAGGTGATCAAGACCCCAAATCCGGGGATCGGTTTATATGGGAGCTATATCAAAACCTGGACCGGTATTCACCATATTCGACACATCTCTTTATGGACCCAAAGTACCCAGATTTTATATTTCAAATCAAATTGGATAAAAATTGGGGTGTTGGAAGCCTAAGAAGACATATCTGGAAATCGGTTTATATGGGGGCTATACTCACCAACCAAGTGAACATGCAGCACACATGCACGTCCATTAGATCTTTTGTTGTAACCCTTTGAAAACACCCTCACACATAAGTGTTTCTTAGAATAAATAGGTGGTTCATTTTGATCGTTTCTCTTATCTTCACAAGTGGAAAGAGAAGGTAATAAACTTAAATATAAACACTATGCTGGAGATTATTGATATTTAAGAGGTATTTGTTCCATATGAATTTGTTTTGATTAGAACCCCTCAGAGATCCCATGTTCAAAACATATTTGATTTGAACAATATGGAAATTAGTGGCCACGAAGCACTGGAAATTCTGATTCGAAGGAAAAACATAGAAACATCTAGTACAAAGGAAAATAAAAGATAATATTGGAATACATATAGGCTCAGTAGAAATAATTATGACATAGAAATTAAAAAGTGAAAGCAAAATTCATTATTAGCAAATTTTAATTAAATTTTAATTTAATTAAATTACAAAAAAAAGTGAGAACATATTTTTAATTCAATCTTTTCTTACAAACTAAATTTACAGAAAAAGGCAAAATAGGTTTAATGCAGTTCTTATAGATAATAACATACATATCGCACCTATTAAACAAAAGGGCAGTAACTCTAAATTTTTTTTATTTTAAAGTAGAGACAAAAAACTGTAGTAAAAAAAGTATTAACTATGGAGGCAAGAAAAGAGACATAACGGCATTTTTAATGAAAGAATAGTAAAAAATGGGTGAATTTTAAAGTGTGTATTGTTTTTGTGAAAATTTCAAAATTTTGAGTTACTACGCTTTCTTTCTCTGGTGGTAATTGAGTGCTGGTTAAAAGTAATTAACACTCAAAAATCACCTTATTGAAATTGAAAAAGATAAATAACTAAACGTATATATTATTTCATAAGTATATTTAGCTGGAAATATTGAATAGCTTGTAACTGGACATGACATAGAAAACCTGGAAATTCCAGCCATTCCATCTGGCAACCCTATTCCTGAATGTTTTTGATCCCTGTTATTTCTCGTCTCCCTCTCGGTCGGCGTCCTTCTATTTTGGTTCTTTATGGCTTCATGGCTCGTTAGTATTTCTCTACACCCTAAAAAAAATGCTTCTCTAACATATGTTCCAAACATATTTTGCAGGAAGCACTTATATTATTGGATACTGCCGAAAAATTAATATGTTTGTTTTGTATGAAACAAATTATATATTTGGAAGCATTTTGAGCCCAAAAATATTGTAGGCTTGGAAGAATTTTGCCCAAAGAAGATTGTGCTCACTCCCTCGCATAATTTTCACTTCCACGAAATTTTTTAGTTCTCGGCACCTTTTTCGGTAATACAAATAATGTTGAAGAAATTATTCAATTTTATAATTTTTTTTTTAAATTTTACCTTTCGCCTGCACGGAGAATCGAACCGAGGACCATACAGTTTGTAAGCCAACACACTATCCACTGGGCTACGTAGCTGTTATAGTCACCAGTAGAAAATTATCGTTATAAGTTACATTTATATAGTATAGCTTGCAGCGCCCACGAGCCCATGCGAACAACATTATTTAACAGAAACATACATTTGTTGGCCACGTGGAGCAGTGGTTATCATGTCTACCTTGCATGCAAAGGGTCGTGGGTTCAATCCCTGCTCCGACCGAACACCAATTTTTTTATTTACACATTTATAGAAGACGTTGGTTCGTTAAAAGAAATCGTACGTTCCGATTTCTTTTAACGAACCAAAAAAAAAATTTTGCCCATAATACCAAAATGATGAACAAAACACATGTCCACACATACATAAAATGCTGCTCTCAAGGCGAAAATACATGCTGTTTTTTTTTTCAAATGTCTATTCTCTTGGTTCCGAATGTCTATTCTCTTTACTCCGAATACTCATTCTAATATTCAAATTAAATAATATTTAGACTTAAGCATATCAATTTTTGGTCTTATCATAAAACAGTTTTCCGAAACAACATACAAGCGGTTTCACAGAAATTGCTCTCTTTTGATTCTTTCGCCGTGTTATGTTGGTATCTTTCGTCAACTCTCCCGGTTTCCATTTCTATTTCATTCTCCGTACTCTCTCTCTCTCTCTCACTCTCTCTCTCTCTCTCTGTCGCTCTCTGAATAAAATATCACAACATATATATGTTTACTCGAAATTTGTAAATTTGTATATGTTTACATTCACACATATTTTTATGAAACATTCATGCCCCAAACATAATATATTCTAACATATTAACATATGTGTCCCAAACATTTATTGTTAGTTTGAGAACATTACATGGTTGCACTTAAATATATTGTGTTTAAAAATTGTGCCCGAAACACATATTGTTAATATCGGAACATATGAAAAACATATTTTTCTAACAGTGTATATTTGAAAAAAGAGTTTCTTGCCATATCAATTCGCATTTTATTTTCTTTGATATGTCCCAGTGATCATTAATTTTGACTCCGAGGTATTTGAATTTAGAGACTCTTTTTATTTGTGCTCCATTAATGTATAAGGGAATTTTAGATTCCATATTTCTTCTACTTATAATCATATAATTTGTCTTAATATTAATCTTTAAAGCATATGATGTACTAGTAAAGGCTGATACGGTCAAAATTTGGTCAATATAAACTTGACGTATTTCTTTCAATTTTGCATTTTAAAAACCTGAACACCCCTCATTGTGAAGGTGTGTGTGTGTAGAATGTTGCTCCTATTTTGATTTTGGAATTCACTCTTCAGTTGTCAAAATGCCATCCAAGCAAGAAGAGCAGCGTATCAAAATTTTGCTCGCACATCGCGAAAATCCGAGCTACTCGCACGCAAAGCTGGCAAAATCGCTAAAAGTTGCCAAATCAACCGTTACAAATGTAATTAAAGTGTTTGGGGAACGTTTGTCGACAGACAGGAAGTCTGGATCGGGGGGAAATCGAAAACCGGAAGCCACTGAGACGACAAAGATAGTTGCCGGTAGTTTCAAGCGAAACCCTAACCTCTCTCTCCGAGATGCCGCAAAAAAGCTGGGTGTATCGTCTACAACCGTGCATCGAGCCAAAACACGAGCCGGACTATCGACTTACAAGAAGGTAGTGACTCCAAATCGCGATGATAAACAAAATACGACGACCAAAGCGCGATCCCGGAGGCTGTACACGACGATGCTGACGAAGTTTGACTGCGTGGTAATGTACGACGAAACCTACGTCAAAGCCGACTACAAGCAGCTTCAGGGACAGGAGTTTTATACGGCAAAAGGAAGGGGAAAGGTAGCAGATATTTTCAAGCACATAAAACTGTCAAAGTTCGCAAAGAAATATCTGGTTTGGCAAGCCATCTGTACCTGTGGCTTGAAAAGCAGCATTTTCATAGCTTCCGGGACTGTCAACCAAGAAATTTACGGCAATTCGGATTTGGATTCGGTTAGGCGAAAGCCTAACTGAATATTTTTCCTGAATTTTATACTAATTGAACTTGAAAAAGAAATTTAATTTAATTTTTTAAATAAACGATTTCACCGATTTACACGCGTTTTCCCTTGACCAAAATTTTGACCGTATCACCCTTTATGTTCAAGAGCATCAACTAGCTTTTGTAATCCTGCGAGGCGACTTGCAAGTAATGTGGTGTTATCGGCATAAGGTTCTTATTCCTATATTTTGCCCACATATTGACTCTTCTAATATCTTTTGGGAATACACATTATATAGAAGAGGGGATAGTATACACCCTTGTCTTACACCTTTTGAAATTGGAACATCGTTGCTAAATTCACCATATATTTGAATGACGGCTATCTGTTGCCATTACAGGTTTCTTATGCATTTAAGTTCGCTTTCTTCTAATCCAATTGATATCAAAATTCCCACCACCGTGTCAAATGTCTTCTCGTAGTCGACAAAGCATACGCACAAAAAACATTTTTTTGATTTCAATCACGAAAATCGTAAATTCAATCATTTGTTTAATCACAATGTCTTCAATCACGAAAATTATAGTATCAATCACCCATTTTGATTGAAAACATCGCGTTGGTAAAATGTAATTGACTTTTGTCGCGAAATCAACTATTTGTATGATTGAATCAATTAAAAAAATAATTGGTTTTTGACATAAAATTCACTCAATGTTTTAATTGAATCAATTAAAATTTTAATTAATTTCGCGACAAAAATCACTCAACTATACGATTGACTCAATTAAATAATTAATGGATATTAGCAATAAATTTCAATCAAAACATTATATTGCGCCCAAAAATCGTATTTAGTTTTATTTGAAATAAAAGGATATATCCGTTTCTTATAAAAAATATTCAATATTATATTTTTGTGAATTATGCTATAAACAAAAAATTTGTTTTGTTTTGTTCTAACATAACTTACAAACACAACTACGATCAATAACAACTAAAGGGTGAAAAAAAAACTATATAAATCATTATCTTTCTTATCATAAACACCATGCCAGCATGTTGCTTTTAATATGGAGATGCGCCTAGATTTCCAATAAATCAGCAGCTTGTAAGTAAAATTAGTTTTTCTGAAAGTAAACAGAATAAATATAACTTATTTTTGTCCTATTAAAAGTTAAGTTTGTTAGACATTAGAATATCAAGTTGAATTCTTATTTCCAGGTTGCAGATTTATAACATTCTCTTGTAGCAATCACATTTGTAATTGAAAATTATTTCGAATTATTAACAAATTGATTGAATCAATTAATTTTCTAATTGGAAACATAACAAATACCAATCATTTTTTAAATAGTCTTTATTCGGTTTTGATTAAATAATTAATTGAATCAATTAACATATTAATTGAATCCGTTTCAAATTCAATTAAGTGTTTAAGTGAAAAAATTTCGGTAATAATTTCTTGTGTGTACGTAGTACACTGAAAAACAGTGAACCCTTTTCCATTGCAAAATGAACTAAACTGTAGTAAAATTGATCATGATTTAGCCCATAAGATTTTTTCTGTTTGTCTAGTTTATAATTCTCTTAAATTTTAGTTCATCTCTGTAATTTAGTTCAATTTTACAACACCATAAGATTTATATACTCCTACCAAGTTAAAAAGTCAGTATTATTTGGTTTACTTGATTATTTTTTGGGAAACCCGATAATATATTTTGGTTAACAGTATCTTTAAAATTTCGATGACTAAACTATTTTTAAATCAATCATTCCACAGTACAGAGAAATTAAGTAATTAAAGGAACAACAAACCGTTATACTATTATGAAAATTTTCATGCATTAAAAGTAAACTTCCTTTAAGCTAAAGTACTTTATTATAAAAACTTGTGACAGAAGTTCTTAATACAATGGTTTTTATGAATAAAAATTACGGCCACGTGGAACAAGAAAGTAGTTTATTTTAACTCGCTGTTTGGACATTTTTACTTATCCTTACTTTTTTATTCATCGTAGATATATTTTTCACATATCTTGCTGAAAAAGATAAAAGGAATAATGAAACTTGTTAAAAATTAACTCCATGAAATAAAATATATATTTTTAATTCTTTATATTAGCTTGTAACCTATATATATTTTTTGGGGGCATTTTATTAAATGGTGCAAGGAATTCAACTTTTCTTAGGTATGTTAAACGTATCTCATAAAATTTGTACCTGAAACAATTAGAGAAATAATGAAGTATACTATATTAACTCATAAAACTGTATTGTTATCGATGTGAAGGACATAATAAAATGAATATTCTAGTTAAAAGAAAACCAAAGTTTTAATATTAAACTTACCACTTCCAATTAAATTTTGCGCTGAGGGGAAATTAGGGATGCCAGATTTTGAAGAGGCAAAAAGAGCACATTCAGTTTATAAAAAGAGCACATACGAAAAAAAGAGCACCCTTTTTCAAATAAAATAAAAACATTTAATTCCATAATAATTCATTTAAACATAAAAAAGGTTCATAACATATACATAAAATAAACCACTTTCAACTCAAGTTAATTTTCTTACAATACTTTGTAAGTCATTTGTTTGGTGTTTTTGTGAAAAATGTTATTGAAAGAAGTTTGTTTACATATAGAACAGAGTACAAATTGAAGAAGCAACATCGGCGTGCTCTTCTTCGACTCCGATATATAAAGTAAAACACTATTTAATTAGAAAATAACGACATTGTGACGATAGTGACATTTACGTATGTTCAGTTTACTTTTACCATTTATTGAATCGCGTTGGGGTATTATTTGTTGTGATGCATACAAAGAGCACAAAAAGGGTACTTAACTAAAAATAGAGCACTTTTGCGTGCTCTTTTGGCCTATCTGTCCAAATTCATTTGGGGTTACTCTGAAATTAAATATTTATTTTTTACATTAAATAAAAACATTAAATTGGTTTCAAAAAAATCTAATTAAAGAAATAATAATATGCGTAAAAAAATAAATATTCTGATTAAAAGAAATTAAAAGAAACCTTACCAATTCACTATTAAATTATAAGCAGAGGAGCAATAAAATTTTTTCCAAATTGTTAAGGGGTTATCCTGAAATTAAATATTTGTTTTTTAAATTAAAATATTAAATTGGTTTTCAAAAAATGTGATTAAAGAAATATTTAAAAAAGGTATTAAAAACCTGTAATTTTGATTATAAAAAGGTCATAAAAATATTTTAGTTAAAAGAAAGTAAATTTTTTAAAGAAAACTTACCAATACTCTAAAAAAATGTTAAAATTCATCTGGGGTTGCTCTGAAATTAAACATTTTTTTACAACAAAGAAAAACATTAAAAATTAATTAACAAATAATAATGTAAATGAAAACTATTCTTCTTAAAAGAAAAGCACATTTTAAAAAGAATATTTACCAATTTTTGATTAAACTATACGCTGAGGTGTAACAAAAAAATTTCCAAATTCATTTGCGGTTACGCTGCAATTGAATATTTATTTTTTACATTCAATATGTAAAAAATAAATTTCTAGAAAACAATTTCAATATACTTTACATTTCAGCATTTTTTATATAATAATTTTTTTCTAAGCTACCGATCACCACTTCGCCATCGTACATATCATCGCTAAAATATTAATAACTTTCATTTAAAAGGTTTAATAAACATTCACCACTATATGTCTCAAAAAACCAAAATATTATACCTTTATATTCCCATGTTACATACCTGCTAAAAAGATGCAACAGCCAACGCCAACTATACAACTGAAGCTTGCCAAACAAAACCAAGCAACCAAACATACCTACAACAACAAAAACACATGTGGCTTCATTGAAAATAACACCTCATCCAGACAAATAAACCATCTGCGAATAACAATCACACACACATACAAACTACTGAAAGAACAAAAATAAAAACAACCACGCGCTCAGATATACACAACATACCCAGCACTCGCTACCATTTCTCATTATTGCATTGCTCTCACTCTCAAACAAAATTCAAGTAACATCATCTTTACATTAATCACATTTCACTTTGCCGAGAAAGATCTCTGTACTCTGCATTAGTTCATCGCATCTGTTCACAATTTACTCTAAAAACAATACTCGTGAATGCATATCAGTCTAAGAACTATGAAACGTTTAACGTAAAGTTAGCAAAACTTTCATTAAATGGTGTCTAACCATTTTTGACAAAAATATCCATAAATTTAATTACATGTGAACTAAAAATATTACATTGCCAACTACTATCAACTAAATTTAGTTGTATAATTTAAACAATAGTTGTGTGTTTTTTTCATCTAGTAATTTAAATAATTCAGATGGGACTTCATCCGGCCCGGTAGCGTTATTGTTTTTCATTGAATTTATGGACATATCTAGTTCGCTTTTTGTAATGTGTCTTCCTCTAAATTTGGTTTTTATATCTTTGTTATTAATTTCTGTTCTTGTATTATCTGTAAAGAGAGTTCTAATCAGGGATCCGGAGCGGTCCATTTTTTTCGCTCCGCTCCGCTCCCGCTCCGGAGAAAAAAAAACCGCTCCGCTCCACGCTCCGCTCCGAGAAAAAAAAATCGCTCCGCTCCGCTCCACGCTCCGCTCCGCTCCTCTTCGAGAAAATTATAGTACAAACGTTGTATTATTTGTTCAATTGAGTTTTATTTTATTTAGAAAAATCGGGCGGTTCATATATGGGAGCTATAGCTAAATCTGAACCGATTTCGATGATTTTTTGCACATATAGTTAGTGCTATAGAAGATTACATTTAGCCAACTTTGAGTAAGATCGGTTGATAAATAAGGGTTTTATGACCTAAAGGTGGGTATTAAGATCGAGTTTAGCCGCTAAAAACGTAATTTTTTCACGATTACTTTTCTTTAATAATCCATTTTAAGGAATACAAACTTTGTGAAAATTTGCTTTGGGCTTTTCCCCATCAAGTTATAATAAAATTTGCAACAAATATGTATAATTTCATGCATTTTTCTTACTGATTTAGTTTTCACTTTAACGATTTTAGCGGCTAAACTCGAAATTAATACCCACCTTAATTTGGTAAAATCGGGCGATACATATATTTGCGACCTATATCTAAATCTGTACCGATTTCGATGAAATTTTCAGACTTAAAGGGTGATACAGAAGATTATTTTGTGCTAAATTTGACGACGATCGGTTAGTAAAAAAGTGCATCGTGACCCCATTTGTCGAAATCGGGCAATACATATATATGGGAGCTATATCTAAATTTGATCCGATTTCTTCCAAATTCAATAGCGTTCGTCCTTGTGCCCAAAAAAACTCCCTGTACCAAACTTCATCAAAATCAGTTAATAATTGCGACCGGAATCCTGTGAACAACAAATACATGGATAGACGGACGGATGGACGGACGGACACCAAGCGCTAGATCGACTCAGGAGGTGATTCTGAGTCGATCGGTATATATTTTATGGGGCCTAAAATCAATATTTCTGGTAGGCACATTTTTTGGCAGATCAAACTTATTATACCCTAACCACTATGTGGTTTAGGGTATAATGACTTTAAAACAATGTGTTGAATCATTTTATTAATTTTGAAGATTTTTTCAGAAATATTAAATCCATTTTGACTTCATTAAAACGAAATTTTCATTCATGTTAGGATACACATTTTTATGTCGAATCACTTAGCTATAAGGACAAGGTTAGGTTAGGTTAGGTGGCAGCCTGATGTATCAGGCTCACTTAGACTATTCAGTCCATTGTGATACCACATTGGTGAACTTCTCTCTTATCACTGAGTGCTGCCCGATTCCATGTTAAGCTCAATGACAAGGGACCTCCTTTTTATAGCCGAGTCCGAACGGCGTTCCACATTGCAGTGAAACCACTTAGAGAAGCTTTGAAACCCTCAGAAATGTCACCAGCATTACTGAGGTGGGATAATCCACCGCTGAAAAACTTTTTGGTGTTCGGTCGAAGCAGGAATCGAACCCACGACCTTGTGTATGCAAGGCGGGCATGCTAACCATTGCACCACGGTGGCTCCCTAGCTATAAGGACAAACAGACTTCATTGAAAAGTTTAGAGACTTTTAGACAAGGAAAAACTTTTTTTCAGAGAAATACGTCTTCTATTATAAGCAAAATTCGTATTCGTATTTTAAGCATGTGAAATATTTGGCCTCCCGACAATATTCTTTGCGGTGCACCATCTACTATTTAATATGTGATAGAAACCAAATTTATGAAAATGGGCCAAAATGGACCAAATTCTGTTTGGTCCGACCATCGGACCAAATTTAAAAATTAGAAATCTTTTGGACCAATTTTGGTCCGCTCGGACCAAAACGGCAATGCTGATTGGAATTGAAAGTCTATACTCAGAGTAGAAGTAACTACTCTCCGAAAGTTTTTTTTTTTGTTTTGCAACAGACGTAGAGAAGAGGTTTTGTTATATTTGTAATGTGTGTGTGTGTATGTTTATGTTTGCAACAACCTCCATCGAAATCAGTCCGTGGTATACCTACGAATATTCTTACTCAGATCTAGTGTTACCTAATTTCGCTTTTTTCCCCTTTATTGTAAAAATACATATTCGAACAGCGTTTTTATGAAATGTTCGTTCTCAAAAAAAGTAGATAACATGCAATAATACAAATCAAGTCATTATTTTTCATATTGAAACTATCCATAATTTTAATTAAATTTTCGAGAACTAATATCAGAAATAAGAGAATGCTAGGATATAGTACAATAGTAAAGCAAATATGAATGTCCTTACACTGAAAAAAAAGAAATTTTCTTAATTATTAAAGTCACGTTGACCTTACCTCAAAAATTTTATCTTTCATGTATGATACACATTTTTAAGTAAAATCACTTAATTATAAGGATATTACAACTTCATTCAAAAGTTTATTGAATTTTGGACGAGGAAAAAACTTTATTTTAGAGAAATGCGTCTTCCATGTTAAGCAAAATTTGCATTCTTATTCTAAGGACATGAAATCTTTGACTTCACTATAATATTTTTTTCAGTGTAGAAAACTAAAACATTAATATAAATAAGATCGTTTAATTGCATTTATTTGACGTTCATTACAAACATCTTTGTAGTAATACGGGATGAAATTGATCGAAAGTACTGTTGTTACTTTTACAACACATACTAGAGATATATTTTGACATTTGCCGTTTTTGAAAACAATTACTAAAAAAACACGTTGTGTTTTCCCCAATGTACGTACGTACAAAAATACATATCGTACATTTTAAACGTTTACTCACACTACGCTAAGTACTATCTATATTTGAAATTACCTACACAGTGTAATTTCAAAGTTACACATTTCATTCAAGTAATATTTTATTCGGAGCGGAGCGGTTTTTCATTTGGAAACCGCTCCGCTCCCGCTCCGCTCCGGATTTTAGAAATGCCGCTCCCGCTCCGCTCCCGCTTCGGCAAAAAAGGGCTTGCTCCGCTCCGCTCCGGATCCCTGGTTCTAATATATTTTTCTCAGTGTTTTGGCTTCTCTGCAGTCTCGTATTTAAGAGCTATTTTTGCGGCGACCATGTAACATTTTCTCCTGTTTTTTCTTCCAGTTAAAAGAACATGGTCACAACCTAAAATGTTTTGATCTCTATGAAAAAACTTTTTTCGTCGTCGAAAAAGGACGCCTCTTGAGAAAAGTAAACACAAAATTAACTTTATTTATTTGTTTTTATTTATTTATAAACTAATTCATTGTTGTTTGTATTTATAACACATAATTTTACAAATTCTATTTTGGTAGAATTTCAACAACATGTAATCATTCCATATTTAAGTCGTGCCCATCAAATGTACAAACGCAGGCATCATGTAACTACAAATAAAAATAAATTATACCATAAGCAAAATGCAGAACAAAAACCAGGTACATTTTTTTCAATTACACTTTCTTTTTTGTATTCAAATAAAACCACGTGCCTCTTCTGAATAAATAAATTAACACAAAACACAGTATTTCCGTATTCTTCGTCCATTCCAAGCAAAAATCAACACGCGACTGACACGCAAAATGAAAATCGTGTGCATACTCAATGTTTTTATAAAATTATTTTCGCTGCAAAAAAGTTAAAAAAATATATAGTCACGAAAAAAATGTACATGGTCTTTATGGCCATGTAATGGTTCTAGGCATGTCTATACCTAACCTATAAAAATACTTCTTTCCCCGCGACAAAGGTGAAAAATTTAATGGTCAAGTACATGATTTTCCCGACCATGTAATGGTCTCAAATTCTATCATTTAAATAATTGAACATGTTTGCGACATTTGAGAACCATTTAAATGCTTATTGCCAGCATACATTTTACTCTGCTCGAAAATTATTTTTACAAAGACAATATACATGGTTTTCGCGATAATTACATGATTAAGATAAGTATTAAATGAATCCGGCAACTATGTCCAAACATGTTTTCTCTGTGCGTGTAGCCATCTTATTTATCATATTATTTTGCTCTTCGAATATGATTGTGACAATCATGTTTCTTCTTTGCGTGTACCTACAGTTTATTCCCCTTTTTATTATAAGTTGGAAATCATTGCATCATGTGAGGGGGTTTGTAGAGACATTTTGTGTATATCTCGTATGAGTGTTTGTGTTTGTTATTGCATCTTTTAAAGGGTGATAGGTCAAAATTTGGTTAATATAAACTTGACGTATTTCTTTCAATTTTGCATTTTAAAAACCTGAACACCCCTCATTGTGAAGGTGTGTGTGTGTAGAATGTTGCTCCTATTTTGATTTTGGAATTCACTCTTCAGTTGTCAAAATGCCATCCAAGCAAGAAGAGCAGCGTATCAAAATTTTGCGCGCACATCGCGAAAATCCGAGCTACTCGCACGCAAAGCTGGCAAAATCGCAAAAAGTTGCCAAATCAACCGTTAAAAATGTAATTAAAGTGTTTGGGGAACGTTTGTCGACAGCCAGGAAGTCTGGATCGGAGGGAAATCGAAAACCGGAAGTCGCTTAGACGACAAAGAGAGTTGCCGGTAGTTTCATGCGAAACCCTAACCTCTCAAAATTTTGCGCGCACATCGCGAAAATCCGAGCTACTCGCACGCAAAGCTGGCAAAATCGCAAAAAGTTGCCAAATCAACCGTTACAAATGTAATTAAAGTGTTTGGGGAACGTTTGTCGACAGCCAGGAAGTCTGGATCGGAGGGAAATCGAAAACCGGAAGTCGCTTAGACGACAAAGAGAGTTGCCGGTAGTTTCATGCGAAACCCTAACCTCTCTCTCCGAGATGCCGCAAATAAGCTGGGTGTATCGTCAACAACCGTGCATCGAGCCAAAAAACGAGCCGAACTATCGACTTACAAGAAGGTAGTGACTCCAAATCGCGATGATAAACAAAATACGACGGCCAAAGCGCGATCCCGGAGGCTGTACACGGCGATGCTGACGAAGTTTGACTGCGTGGTAATGGACAAAGAAACCTACGTCAAAGCCGACTACAAGCAGCTTCCGGGACAGGAGTTTTATACGGCAAAAGGAAGGGGAAAGGTAGCAGATATTTTCAAGCACACAAAACTGTCAAAGTTCGCAAAGAAATATCTGGTTTGGCAAGCCATCTGTACCTGTGGCTTGAAAAGCAGCTTTTTCATAGCTTCCGGGACTGTCAACCAAGAAATTTACGTGAAAGAGTGTTTGACTAAACGTCTGCTGTTTTGACCGGATTTGGCATCTTGCCATTACGGTAAAAAGGCCATGGAGTGGTACGCCGCCAACAACGTGCAGATGGTTCCCAAGGACAAGAACCCTCCCAACACGCCAGAGCTCCGCCCAATTGAGAAATACTGGGCTATTGTCAAGCGGAACCTAAAGAAGTCCAAAAAACTGCCAAGGACGAGCAGCAGTTCAAGGCAAACTGGTTTCTGCGGCGAAGAAGGTGGACAAGGTGGCTGTACAAAATCTGATGGCAGGTGTCAAGCGTGAAGCCCGGCTCGGATTTGGAAAAGCGAAAGCCTAACTGAATATTTTTCCTGAATTTTATACTACTTGAACTTGAAAAAGAAATTTAATTTGATTTTGTAAATAAACGATTTCACCGATTTACACGCGTTTTCCCTTGACCCTTGTTGGCTGTTTTGATTCTAACGACAGTGTGGATGAATTTCTGAAATGTTCCTTGTGTGTTGTTGGTATTTTTTGTGGTGATAGTTGTTTTGTTGCAAAAGCGAGATCAGAAAGGGATCGTGTGTGTGGAGTTGTTATTTTTATACCCTGCGCCACACTGTGGAACAGGGTATTATAAGTTAGTGCATATGTTTGTAACACCCAGAAGGAGACGAGATAGACACATGGTGTCTTTGGCAATAATGCTCAGGGTGGTACCTGAGTCGATATAACCATGTCCGTCTGTCCGCCCGTCCGTCTGTCTGTGAACACATTTTTGTGATCAAAGTCTAGGTCGCAATTTAAATCCAATCGCCTTCAAATTTGGCACATGTTCCTAATTTGGGTCAGAATAGAACTCTATTGTTTTTGGAAGAAATCGTTTCAGATTTAGATATAGTTCCCATATATATCTTTCGCCCGATATGCACTAATATGGACCCGGCAGCGAGAGTTTTATACCGATTTGCTTGAAATTTTGTACAAACATAACACTTAGTCGTATAGTCAAGTGTGCAAAATTGGATTGAAATTGGTTCAGATTTAGATATAGCTCCCATATATATCTTTCGCCCGATATGGACTTATATGGCCCCAGAAGCCAGACTTTTGGCCGAAATGGTTGAAATTTTGCACTAGGAGTACAATTAGTAGTATAGTCAAGTGTACAAAATTTGATTGAAATCGGTTCATATTTAGATATAGCTCCCATATATATCTTTCGCCCGATATGGACTAATATGGTCCTAAAAGCCAGAGTTTTGGCCCAATTTGGTTGAAATTTTGCACAGGGAGCAGATTTAGCTATGTAGCTATGCGTGCCAATTTTGTTGAAATTTTGCACTAGGAGTACAATTAGTAGTATAGTCAAGTGTACAAAATTTGATTGAAATCGGTTCATATTTAGATATAGCTCCCATATATATCTTTCGCCCGATATGGACTAATATGGTCCTAAAAGCCAGAGTTTTGGCCCAATTTGTTTGAAATTTTGCACTATGAGTACAATTAGTAGTGCAGTTAAGTGTGCCAAATTTGATTGAAATCGGTTCAGATTTAGATATAGCTCCCATATATATCTTTCGCCCGATATGGACTAATATGGTTCTAATAGTCAGAGTTTTGGCCTAATTTGGTTGAAATTTGAAGTAGAGTTAGCATTGTAGCTATGCATGCCAAATTTGGTTGAAATCGGTTCAGATTTAGATATAGCTCCCATATATAGCATTCGCCCGATTTACACTCATATGACCACAGAGGCCAATTTTTTACTCCGATTTAGTTGAAATTTTGCACAGGGAGTAGAATTAGCATTGTAGCTATGCGTGCCAAATTTGGTTGAAACCGGTTTAGATTTAGATATATCTCCCATATATAGCTTTCGCCCGATTTAAACTCATATGACTACAGAGGCCAATTTTTAACTCCGATTTAGTTGAAATTTTGCACAGGGAGAAAACTTAGTATTATAGCTATGCGTGCCAAATTTGGTTTAAATCGGTTCAGATTTAGATATATCTCCCATATATAGCTTTCGCCCGATTTACACTCATATGACCACAGATGCCAATTTTTTGCTCCGATTTAGTTGAAATTTTGCATAGGGAGTAGAATTACCATTGTAACTATGCGTGCCAAATTTGGTTGAAATCGGTTCAGAATTAGATATAGCTCAGATATATATAGTTTTTTTTTTGATTTCAACAAAAATGGTCAAAACACCAACATTTTCCTTGTTAAATCGCCACTGCTTAGTCGAAAAGTTGTAAAAATCACTCTAATTTTCCTAAACTTCTAATACATATATATATATAGACTGATAAATCATAAATAAACTTTTGCGAAGTTTCCTTAAAATTGCTTCAGATTTAAATGTTTCCCATATTTATACCCTGCGCCACACTGTGGAACAGGGTATTATAAGTTAGTGCATATGTTTGTAACACCCAGAAGGAGACGAGATAGACACATGGTGTCTTTGGCAATAATGCTCAGGGTGGGTCCCTCAGTCGATATAACCTTGTCCGTCTGTCCGTCCGTCCCTCCGTCCGTCTGTCTGTGAACACATATTTGTGATCAAAGTCTAGGTCGAAATTTAAGTCCAATCGCCTTCAAATTTAGCACATGTTCCTAATTTGGGTCAGAATAGAACCCTATTGATTTTGGAAGAAACCAGTTCAGATTTAGATATAGCTCCCATATATATCATTCGCCCGATATGCACTAATATGGACCCAGCAGCCAGAGTCTTATACCGATAACATAACACTTAGTCGTATAGTCAAGTGTGCAAAATTTGATTGAAATCGGTTCAGATTTAGATATAGCTCCCATATATATCTTTCGCCCGATATGGATTTATATGGCCCCAGAAGCCAGATTTTTGGCCGAATTTGGTTGAAATTTTGCACTAGGAGTACAATTAGTAGTATAGTCAAGTGTGCAAAATTTGATTGAAATCGGTTCAGATTTAGATATAGCTCCCATATATATCTTTCGCCCGATATGGACTTAGGTTAGGTTAGGTTAAAGTGGCAGCCCGATTAAATTTCAGGCTCACTTAGACTATTCAGTCCATTGTGATACCACATTTAACTAAAAGTACCTATTACATATGGGCACTTCTAGTCTTAACCACTGAACCTTCTCTATTATTTACTTTTGTGGAACCAACCAGATTGCTCCAAAAACATTAACAAACTGCTTAAGTTAACGTTTTCCAGGTCAGCCAGTAATCTAAAGCTATATGCTTCTAAAATTCGCTTACGCCTTACACAAAAAGCAGGACACTCACACAAGAGGTGTTTAATTGATTCCTTTTCCTCCACGTCATGACAGCTTATACAATAGTCATTATACTTCGCACCTATAGTTTTTGCAAATTCGCCTATCAGGCAGCGACCCGTTATAGCAGATATTAGGAGTGCTATCTGACGCCTTGAGAACACTAGCATATCTAGTGTGCGGTTTAAGTTTAAATGGGGCCATATTTGCTTGGTGTCGTTACAACCCTTGCAATTTTCCCATCGAATATTGGCCATCATAACAGCCTTCTCACGCAGTAAGAGCTTGCAGGTGGCCAGAGGCATACCAACAGATCCTAGTTCCCCTGGAATATGTAAGGTAGTTCCTAGCCTTGCTAACACATCTGCTTCACAGTTCCCCGGTATGTTCCTATGACCAGGCACCCATATTAGGTGAATATTGTACTGCTCAGCCATCTCGTTGAGAGATTTGCGGCAGTCTATGGCCGTTTTTTAATTAAGGAACACAGAGTCCAAGGATTTTATTGTAGGTTGACTGTCTGAGTATATATTAATGCCAATATTTGTTGGAACATTACTTCTCAGCCAATTCACCACCTCTCTTATTGCCAATATTTCAGCCTGAAAAACACTACAGTGATTAGGTAATCTTTTCGCTATTCGAATTTCCAGATCTTTAGAATATACTCCGAACCCCACTTGTCCATTCAATTTGGAGCCATCAGTATAGAAATCTATATAAAGGGTGATTTGTTAAGAGCTTGATAACTTTTTTTAAAAAAAAAACGCATAAAATTTGCAAAATCTCATCGGTTCTTTATTTGAAACGTTAGATTGGTCCATGACATTTACTTTTTGAAGATAATTTCATTTAAATGTTGACCGCGGCTGCGTCTTAGGTGGTCCATTCGGAAAGTCCAATTTTGGGCAACTTTTTCGAGCATTTCGGCCGGAATAGCCCGAATTTCTTCGGAAATGTTGTCTTCCAAAGCTGGAATAGTTGCTGGCTTATTTCTGTAGACTTTAGACTTGACGTAGCCCCACAAAAAATAGTCTAAAGGCGTCAAATCGCATGATCTTGGTGGCCAACTTACCGGTCCATTTCTTGAGATGAATTGTTCTCCGAAGTTTTCCCTCAAAATGGCCATAGAATCGCGAGCTGTGTGGCATGTAGCGCCATCTTGTTGAAACCACATGTCAACCAAGTTCAGTTCTTCCATTTTTGGCAACAAAAAGTTTGTTAGCATCGAACGATAGCGATCGCCATTCACCGTAACGTTGCGTCCAACAGCATCTTTGAAAAAATACGGTCCAATGATTCCACCAGCGTACAAACCACACCAAACAGTGCATTTTTCGGGATGCATGGGCAGTTCTTGAACGGCTTCTGGTTGCTCTTCACTTCAAATGCGGCAATTTTGCTTATTTACGTAGCCATTCAACCAGAAATGAGCCTCATCGCTGAACAAAATTTGTCGATAAAAAAGCGGATTTTCTGCCAACTTTTCTAGGGCCCATTCACTGAAAATTCGACGTTGTGGCAGATCGTAAGTCTATTCATGATGAAATGTCAAAGCATACTGAGCATCTTTCTCTTTGACACCATGTCTGAAATCCCACGTGATCTGTCAAATACTAATGCATGAAAATCCTAACCTCAAAAGAATCACCCTTTATCTTTTATTCCCCGGGGTCTGTGTACACCACGCCTCACTGTTGGGAATTAGAGTTTCAAACTTTTTGTCGAAAAGTGGTTTTGCCAGGGTGTAATCCACTACGTTAGGCACATCTGGCATTACTTTGAGGACCGAACTATGACCGTACATTTTTTCCGACCACAGCGATAGCTCGCGCAACCGCACAGCCGTTGTTGCAGCTGACTGTTTGGCCTAAATGTCTAAAGGCAATAGATGTAGCATGACATTAAGGGAGTCTGTTCCTGTCTTACTAAATGCGCCTGAGATACATAAGCTCGCCATACGCTGAACTTTATCTAAACAATTCGGTTTCTGAAGTGCCGGCCACCAGACTACAACACCATATAGCATTATAGGTCTAACTACTGCCGTGTATAGCCAATGCACAATTTTTGGTTTTAGTCCCCACTTTTTCCCTATTGCCTTTTTGCACGAGTACAAAGCTACCGTGGCTTTTCTCGCCCTCTCTTTAATATTAAGCCTAAAATTCAGCTTCCTGTCCAAAATAACGCCAAGGTATTTTGCACACTCACCAAAGGGAATTTCAGTACCCCCTAAGGAAATGGGCCTAACCGTGGGAGTTTTGCGATCTTTGAAGTACATGACTATTTCTGTCTTTGCTGGATTTACACCAAGACCATTATCTTTCGCCCATTTCTCAGTCATCCGGAGAGCTCTCTGTATAATATCTCTGATTGTGGATGGGAATTTTCCCCTGACTGCTAGCGCCACGTCATCTGCGTATGCCACCACTTTTATCCTTTCTTTTTCTAGAGAAACCAGAAGGTTGTTTATAGCAACATTCCAAAGAAGAGGTGATAGAACTCCTCCTTGGGGAGTGCCTCTGTTCACATACGTTTGTATGTTTGCTTGCCCTAGTGTGGCTGAAATACGTCTCTTCATTAGAAGTTCGTCTAACAGCTTAAGTATACCTGTATCAACATTCAGAGTTGTCAGTCCATTTAATATCGAGCTCGGATGGATATTATTGAACGCCCCTTCGATGTCTAGAAACGCCACGATTGTGTATTCTTTGACAGATAGTGAGCTTTCAATAAAGCTGACCAGTTCATGCAATGCGGTCTCAGTAGACCTGCCCTTCGAGTATGCATGCTGTCGTTTCGAGAGCAAACCTGAATCCACGCTAGTTCTAAGATACATGTCTATCATCCTCTCCAGGGTCTTAAGTAGGAATGAGGATAAGCTGATTGGTTGGCTTTTCCTGCTTTAGGTATGAAGACGATTTTTGTTTCCCTCCACTTTTCTGGAATCTATGCTAAGTTTACACATTGTTTATATATCACCGTCAACCAGGGGATAATTCTTTCAACCACTGCCTGTAACTCCGCCGGAGTAATTCCATCAGGTCCGGGGGATTTGAATGGTCCAAAGCTATTTAAAGCCCATTTTATTCTAGATTCCGACACAATTTCCTCGATAGGAAATGATCGCTGAGCCTCTGTTACACCGCCGGAACATGGTTCAACCGTCTGATTTCCAGGGAAGTGTGTGTCCAAAAGTACCTGCAACGTCTCCTCACTGGACGTTGCCCAATTTCCCTCCGATGTTTTAATGAAACCTGGAGCGGTGTTAGTGGATGCTAGTACCATTCCGTAGTCTGGAAGCCTCTGACGTATTCTCAATACTGCTACAGTAATCATCCCAAGAGTTTTGTTGAGACCTTCTCAGTTCTCGTTTATATTCTCTCAGATTCATCTTGTAAGTGTCCCAATCCTCCGGAGCTCTTGTGGACTTTGCTTTGTTAAAGAGCTTCCTGCAGGATTTCCTCATATTACTTAACTCCGTAGTCCACCATGGCGGCCGATTTTTTCCCCTTGGCTTTCCTCTAGGGCATGCAGCTTTCAGTGAAATGTTGAAGGCCTTAGTAATCCGCTCCACTGCGTGTTCGATATCTTGCACAGTGCTCATATTTGTCTCCGGCACTTCCGGTATCATCAAATTGAACGATTCCCTATACCTATTCCAATCAGCTTTCCTAACATTTGGCGGAAATATGGTCTTTGAAGTACGAACAGCCAATCTGAAACTGATGTAGCGATGATCTGAGAAGCTATGTTCCCTCAAAACTTGCCACTCAGATATCTTATCATTCAGTTCCGGAGAGGTCAACGTTACGTCCAAAACCTCTTGTCTGTTCCTACACCGAAAGAATTCTCTTCGTAAAAAGAACGAAAAATTTCGTTAAAAGTACGAAATTTGTCATTGTTTTACAACCAAAGAAACTTTTCATTAAAAGTACGAAATATTTCGTACTTTTTACGAAGAAAAGTTCTTCCAAAATTTTCGTAGTTTGTATGAAAAAAATTCGTACTTTTTATGAAGAATCTTCGTACTTTTTATGAAAAATCTTCGTACTTTTTATGAAACAATTTCGTTCTTTTTATGAAAATGTTTCGTACTTTTTATGAAAAATTTTCGTAGTTTTTATGAAATATGTTCGTACTTTTTATGAAAAACTTTCGTACTTTTTTCTGAAAAATGTTCGAACTTTTAGAAAAAAAAAAATTATAGTCGAAAGTGCATTTGGTTGTAGTTGCAAGTGTGAAAAATGACATCACTACTTAAGTTTTTGAATAATTTTTAGTTTTATTGCTTAACTTTTATTCATAGCGCGCTATCACCCAAATGAGAAGTAGCATAGACTTGCATAAAAAAATAGAATAAAGGAATACACTCAAGCACATTATTAAAGACAATTTAATGCCGCGAACGGAAATTTTACAACTTCAATGAAACTTCTTCGTTATTTCAAAGAAAATGTTTCGTACTTTTTATGAAGAAATTTTAACGCAGAATGTTTCGTAAAATATTCGTAAAAACTTCTTCACAAAATTCATGAAATATGAAGAAAGTTTCGTTAAAAGTACGAACATTTTACGAAGAAAAGTTAATGTAGAATGTTTCGTAGAAGGTTCGTATATTCGTAAAATGTTCTTCGTAATATTTACGAAAATGAATGAAAATTTCGTTATTTTAATGAAGAATTCAGGAAGAATAGTTAATGAAGAATTCTTCGTAAAATTAACGAAGAGAATTCTTTCGGTGTAGTGACGAAGGTTGGTGCATCTCCCTTATTGCAAACTACCAGGTTAGTACGCAAAATAATCTCTATTAGCGACTCTCCCCTTGCATTAGTATCACTACTTCCCCAAATACTATGATGTGCATTTGCATCGCACCCCATAATGAGTTTTGTCTTTGTTTTTAGTGACTCCTCAACTAAGGTCTTAACGGCACAGGGTGGCATATCCCTATCATGTCCCATGTAGACCGAAGATACCCAATATTTGCATGTGGATATCTCTAGACTGGCTACGACAGTGTCTGCATTGCTCAATGAAGGAAGCAGAAACAAGTTTAGTTCGTTTTTAGCAATTATACATGCTCGATTTATATCGTTACCGGTATTATGCAAAAGTTTGAAACCCGGAGTGCTTAATTCAGAGATCTTGTTCTTATATATGTATGGTTCTTGAATAAGAACTATATCTATGGACTTATATGGCCCCAGAAGCCAGATTTTTGGCCGAATTTGGTTGAAATTTTGCACTAGGAGTACAATTAGTAGTATAGTCAAGTGTGCAAAATTTAATTGAAATCGGTTTAGATTTAGATATAGTTCCCATATATATCTGTCGCCCGATATGGACTAATATGGTCCTAAAAGCCAGAGTTTTGGCCCAATTTGGTTGAAATTTTGCACAGGGAGTAGATTTAGCATTGTAGCAATGCGTGCTAAATTTGGTTGAAATCGATTCAGATGTAGATACACCGAAAGAATTTTCTTCGTAAAAAGAACGAAAAATTTCGTTAAAAGTACGAAATTTGTCATTGTTTTACAACCAAAGAAACTTTTCATTAAAAGTACGAAATATTTCGTACTTTTTACGAAGAAAAGTTCTTCCAAAATTTTCGTAGTTTGTAAGAAAAAAATTCGTACTTTTTATGAAGAGTCTTCGTACTTTTTATGAAAAATCTTCGTACTTTTTATGAAACAATTTCGTTATTTTTATGAAAATGTTTCGTACTTTTTATGAAAAATTTTCGTAGTTGTTATGAAAAATGTTCGTACTTTTTATGAAAAACTATCGTACTTTTTTCTGAAAAATGTTCGAACTTTTAGAAAAAAAATTTATAGTCGAAAGTGCATTTGGTTGTAGTTGCAAGTGTGAAAAATGACATCACTACTTTACATCTTAAGTTTTTGAATAATTTTTAGTTTTATTGCTTCACTTTTATTCATAGCACGCTATCACCCAAATGAGAAGTAGCATAGACTTGCATAAAAAATAGAATAAAGGAATACACTCAAGCACACTATAAAAGACAATTTAATGCCGCGAACGGAAATTTTACAACTTCAATGAAAATTCTTCGTTATTTCAAAGAAAATGTTTCGTACTTTTTATGAAGAAATTTTAACGCAGAATGTTTCGTAAAATATTCGTAAAAACTTCTTCACAAAATTCATGAAATGTGAAGAAAGTTTCGTTAAAAGTACGAACTTTTTACGAAGAAAAGTTAATGTAGAATGTTTCGTAGAAGTTTCGTATATTCGTAAAATGTTCTTCGTAAAATTTACGAAAATGAATGAAAATTTCGTTATTTTAATGAAGAATTCAGGAAGAATAGTTAATGAAGAATTCTTCGTAAAATTAACGAAGAGTATTCTTTCGGTGTATAGCTCCCATATATATCTTTCGTCCTATATGCACTTATATAAACCCAGAAGTCAGAGTTTTATCCCGATTAGCTTGAAATTTTGCACAAGGAGTACAATTGGTAGTATAGTCATGTGTGCTAAATTTGATTGAAATCGGTTCAGATTTAGATATAGCTTCCATATATATTTTTCGCCCGATATGGACTTATATGGCCCCAGAAGCCATAGTTTTGGCCCAATTTGGTTGAAATTTTGCACCAGGAGTACAATTAGTAATATAGTCATGTGTGCCAAATTTGATTGAAATCGGTTCAGATTTAGATATAGCTTCCACATATATATATACTTTTCTGGTTTGGACAAAAAGTGTCAAAATACCAACATTTTCCTTGTTAAATCGCCACTGCTTAGTCGAAAAGTTGTAAAAATTACTCTAATTTTCCTAAACTTCTAATACATATATATCGAGCAATAAATCATAAATAAACTTTTGCGAAGTTTCCTTAAAATTGCTTCAGATTTAAATGTTTCCCATATTTTTTTAATAAAATTGTGCATCAGCCAACTTAAATTTCGAGTCTATAGATTTTGTAAAAGTCTATCAAATTCTGTCCAAATCGAGTGATATTTAAATGTATGTATTTGGGACAAACCTTTATATATAGCACCCAACACATTTGACGGATGTGATATGGTATCGAAAATTTAGATCTACAAAGTGGTGCAGGGTATAATATAGTCGGCCCCGCCCGACTTTAGACTTTCCTTACTTGTTTTTTACTAACATTGTGTTCCACCCTAGTGCATTAGCCGAGTTATATTTTGAGTCTATAGATTTTGTAGAAGTCTATCAAATTCTGTCCAGATCGAGTGATATTTAAATGTATGTATTTGGGACAAACCTTTATATAGCCCCCAACACATTTGACGGATGAGATATGGCATCGAAAATTTAGATCTAAAAAGTGGCCCAGGGTATAATATAGTCGGCCCCGCCCGACTTTAGACTTTCCTTACTTGTTCTTACTGCTTTTGTTTTTCTAATTGAAAATGAAAAATAACTAAACGTATAGTATTTTCTATTGATATATTATTTCAAAAGTATATTTAGCTGGAAATATTAATAATGAATGAATGAATGAATGAATAGCTTGTAACTGGACATGACATAGAAAATCTGGAAATTCCAGCCCATTCCAGTCCATCTGGCAACCCTATATGGGAGCGATGAATGGCAAGAAATATCAGTATTTTTGACAAGTATACGTATAGAAAAAACATGATTGTCACAATCATATTCGAAGAGCAAAATAATATGATAGGAGCTATTTTTTCTGCGGCCATGTAACATTTACACCTGCAACCATGTTGGCTCAGTGAACATGGTTCTAAGAAAAATAAAATTGTCCTCGTCTAAAATGTTATTATATTTTGTTTCCATTAAAAGATAATGGTCACGATCTAAAAAATTATGGTATTCGTCAAAAATGTTTTTCTTCCAGTTAAAAGAACATGGGTGTGAAAAATGTTTTGATCTTTATGAAAAAAACTTTTTTCGTCGTCGAAAAAAGGACGCCACTTGAGAAAAGAAAACACAAAATTAACTTTATTTATTTGTTTTTATTTATCTATAAACTAATTCATTGTTTATTTGTATTTATAATGTCGTACAAGCAAACATCACATATTTTTACACACTCTATTTAGGTTCAATTTCAACAATAAGTAATCTTCTTTTTCTTTTTATGACCACTTAGTTTTAATAGGTTTTTGTTTATTTTAATGGGCTGTTTTGGTCAATATTTATAAATGCAAATAAAACAAGTTTATTTCATCTTTTTTCTCGACGTTTCGTCGGCTTTTTTCCGACCTTTTCCAGAGAATTTTTATACCCTCCATCATAGGATGGGGGTATATTAACTTTGTCAATCCTTTTGTAACACATCGAAATATTGCTCTAAGACCCCATAAAAATTGTACATTGGCTATACACGGCAGTGGTTAGACCTATAGTGCTATATGGTGTTGTAGTCTGGTGGCCGGCACTTCACCAGCCGACAAGTTTAGATAAAGTTCAGCGTATGGCGTGCTTCTGTATCTCAGGTGCATTCAGCAAGACAGGAACAAACTCCCTTAATGTCATACTGCATCTATTGCCTTTAGACATTTTGGCCAAACAGTCAGCTGCAACAACGGCTGTGCGGTTGCTTGAGCTATCGCTGTGGTGGAAAAAAATTTACGGTCACAGTTCGGTCCTCAAAATAATGCCAGATGTGCCTAACTTAGTGGATTACACTTTGACGAGTCCACTTTTCGACAAAAAGTTTGAGACTCTAATTCCCAACAGTGAGGCGTGGTGTACACGGACCCCGGGGAATAAAAGATATATAGATTTCTACATTGATGGCTCCAAATTGGATGGCCAAGTGGGTTTCGGAGTATATTCTAAAGATCTGAAACTTCGAATAGCGAAAAGATTACCTGATCACTGTAGTGTTTTTCAGGCTGAAATATTAGCAATAAGAGAAGTGGTGAATTGGCTGAGAAGTAATGCTCCAAGCAATTTTGCATTAATATATACTCAGACAGTCAACCTGCAATAAAATCCTTGGACTCTGTGTACCTCAACTCGAAAACGGCCATCGACTGCCGCAAATCTCTCAATGAGATGGCTGAGCAGCACAATATTCACCTAATATGGGTGCCTGGCCATAGGAACATACCGGGGAACAGCGAAGCAGATGAGCTAGCAAGGCTAGGAACTACCTTACATATTCCAGGGGAACTAGAATTTGTTGGTATGCCTCTGGCTACCTGCAAGCTCTTACTGCGTGAGAAGGCTGTCATGATGGCAAATGTTCGATGGGAGAATTGTAAGGGTTGTAACGACACCAAGCAAATGTGGCCCCATTTAAACTTAAACCGCACACTAGATATGCTAGTGTTCTCGAGACGCCAGATATCACTCCTGAAATCTGCTATAACGGGTCGCTGCCTGATAGGCGATTTTGCAAAAACTATTGGTGCGAAGTATAATGACTATTGTAGGAGCTGTCATGATGCGGAGGAAAAGGAATCAATAAAACACCTCTTGTGTGAGTGTCCTGCATTTTGTGTAAAGTGTAAGCAAATTTTAGGGGCATATAGCTTCAGATTACTGGCGGACCTGGAAAACGTTAACTTAAGCAGTCAGCTAATGTTTTTGGAACAATCTGGTTGGTTCAACAGAAGAAACTAATCGAGAAGGTTCAACGGTTAAAACTAGAAGTGCCCATATGTAATAGGTACTTTTAGTTAATGTGGTATCACAATGGACTGAATAGTCTAAGTGAGCCTGAATCTTAATCGGGCTGCCACTTTAACCTTAACCTAACCTAATATATGTCAATGACAGTAAAGAAATATTGTATAGGTCACAGTCATTTCATATACATTCGAAATAAAATAGTGCCTACAGAAACTGCAATAAATAACATATATAAAGGGTGATACGGTCAAAATTTGGTCAATATAAACTTGATGTATTTCTTTCAATTTTGCATTAAAAAAACCTGAACACCCCTCATTTTGAAGATGTGTGTTTGTAGAATGTTGCTCCTATTTTGATTTTGGAATTCACTCTTCAGTTGTCAAATATCTGGTTTGTCAAGCCATCTGTACCTGTGGCTTGAAAAGCAGCATTTTCATAGCTTCCGGGACTGTCAACCAAGAAATTTACGTGAGAGAGTGTTTGAATAAACGTCTGCTGCCTTTCCTGAAGAAACACGGTTGTTCCGTACTGTTTTGGCCGGATTTGACATCTTGCCATTACGGTAAAAAGGCCATGGAGTGGTACGCCGCCAACAACGTGCAGGTGGTTCCCAAGGACAAGAACCCTCCCAACACGCCAGAGCTCCGCCCAATTGAGAAATACTGGGCTATTGTCAAGCGGAACCTAAAGAAGACAAAAAAAACTGCTAAGGACGAGCAGCAGTTCAAGGCAAACTGGCTTTCTGCGGCGAAGAAGGTGGACAAGGTGGCTGTACAAAATCTGATGGCAGGTGTCAAGCGTGAGGCCCGGCAATTCGGATTTGGAAAAGCGAAAGCCTAACTGAATATTTTTCCTGAATTTTATACTAATTGAACTTGAAAAAGAAATTTAATTTGATTTTTTAAATAAACGATTTCACCAATTTACACGCGTATTCCCTTGACCAAATTTTGACCGTATCACCCTTTACAATACAACGATAAAACCACATTTTGAATACTGTTCTACTTTATAATTTGTTGGAAACCAAACTATGAAAAATCGACTTACAAAATTGCAAAATAAAGGAACGCGTTGCATATTTGGATGTCACAGATTAACTCATATATCTTCAATGTTCAATACTTTGCGGTGGTTATCAGTACAACAGAGGTTGTAATGAATGCGTTAATATTTATCTTCAAAATTAAAAATGTGTTTCTAATGTGCAGCCGTACAATTCAAGAAACACAAATAACTTTATATTGCATTTTAGTACAACAAGTTTCTATTAAAATATACTATTCTTTAAATTGCTCAATAAAATGCCAGATGATTTAAAAAAATCGAGCGTGGCGTCCGAGCGTTTGACCGTATATACTTGCTTTGATAAATGATTGATAAAAACAAATTGATTTTTTTTTTGATTTTTAAAAATAGATTAATTAATTTCATATGTCCATAACGAAATCCCTAAGTATTTATATTTGTATGTATATTTGACAATCCATCACGGGTATGTTTTTTCAAAAAATTTATATTTGTATGCGTCCGAGCGTTTGACCGTATATACTTGTTCTGATAAATGATTGTTTTAAAAAACATTGATAATTATTTTCGTTTTTAGAAATAAACCAATTTCATATGTCCATAACAAAATCCCTAAGTATTTATATTTGTATGTATATATGACAATCCATTATGGATCGATTGTTTCAAATATATTTGTATGCGTTCTATGGAGTCATGTATTTAAATTCGGGAACGAATTCATCATCAACTTCGTATGACGCAAAATACAGTTTTACAAACTCTAACTCCAATTGTTTGTTTCAAAAATGTCATTCCATAGAACAAAGTAAATATGTCTAATAAATATTCCGTAATTTTCGACAAATATTTTTCGACAACGCACAACGGCGTTTGCTATATTTTTTTGTTAAAATTTTGTAAACTTAACCTACAGTTTTTTCGTGACGCATTTACATATTTTGGAGTGTAGAAAGATCGTTCCAATGCAAACAATTTCTGACGAAAATTATGGCAGCTAGTCGAATCCCAACCCTCGGACGTATAGGTGCGACAAATTAGGGATCCTCGAAATTTTTTGATTACGAAAGTTTTTCGGAAAGTGGGGACTCGTGCCGTCGTTTCATCTCCATCCAGTTGGTCGTCAGAACTTTGGATACATTTTAGTATCCTTTTGCGTACATGAATTCTGAAGCAATTGTTGGAGCTCTTTATTATTTTGATAAAGGGTTGCTCTATGTGAGTAGTCCAATTTCGATCAACTCATCAGCTGTTGTGTTTTCTAACTGAGGGGTATGACGAATATCGGTGTGAATTGACCGAAATCCAGTTGACTTATTGTGCGTTTCGAAGCCTTTCATAGCGGTGATCTAACACCATCAACCGTCAACTACCTGTTGTAGTTTAGTAAGGTACGAAATTGCATTTGACAATTGACAAAACCTTTCTATAAATATTTTAACTCCTGAGCCAATTTCGGTTTTGGAAAATATTGCATTTTTCGATTAAAGGGACTTTCATTGATGTGTTGTTTTGAAGGCGGTGAAAACTTTCGGGCAGATCTCGATTATGCTGGTCAATCAAAGGCGATGTAACCCACCAGATTATTTTTTTCTCATGAACCAACCAGATTGTTCCAAAAACATTAACGTTTTACAGGTACATCAGTATTCTAAAGCAATATGCTCATAAAATTACGCCTTACACAGAAGTTTTACTAATTTGAGGTGGCTGAATCCAAATCTGCACTTGTTTTTTTATCAGCAGGACTTTTCGAGAAATACCCTTATGTTCAAAACTAAGGCACTTCCGCTGCATATATTGGAATAACTTGAAAACAGTTCACCATATTAAATTTAAAAAATCTGAAACTACCAAACAATACTCCCTTCATTGCTTACATTGGTTTTAAATTTTTGAAGTAGTTTTAGAAAATAAAAATTAAAATTTTTAACAAAAAAAAAAAAATGGTCTAGAAACACTTACCCGTAGTTAAATATATTTCGATTAACATGAGCTTTATTTCATTACAATTGAAATCACGCTAACTTCCGAACGAAACAAGCTATCGAATTGAAACTTGGCACAAGTAGTTGTTATCGATGTAGGTCAGATGGTATTGAAAATGGGCCATATCGGCCCACTTTTACGTATAGCCCCCATATAAAGCGACCCTCAGATTTCGCTTGTGGAGCCTCTAACAGAAGCATATTTCATCTGATCCGGCTGAAATTTGGTATCTGGTGTTGGTATATGGTCTCTAACAACCATGCAAAAATTGGTCCACATCGGTCCATAATTATATATAGCCCCCATATAAACCGATCCCCAGATTTGGCTTGCGGAGCCTAAAAGAGAAGCAAATTTCATCCGATCCGGCTGAAATTTGGTACATGATGTTGGTATATGGTCTCTAACAACCATGCAAAAATTGGTTCACATCGGTCAATAATTATATATAGCCCCCATATAAACCGAAGCCCAGATTTGGCTTGCGGAGCCTCAAAGAAAAGAAAATTTCATCCGATCCGGCTGAAATTTGGTACATGGTGTTGGTATATGGTCTTTAACAACCATGCAAAAATTGGTCCACATCGGTCCATAATTATATATAGACCACATATAAACCGATCTCCAGATTTGGCTTGCGAAGCCTCAAAGAGGAGCAAATTGCATCCGATCCGGCTGAAATTTGGTACATGGTATTGGTATATGGTCTCTAACAACCGTGCAAAAATTGATCCACATCGGTCCATAATTATATATAGCGCCCATATAAACCGATCCCCAGATTTGGGTTGCGGAGCCTCAAAGAGAAGCAAATTTCATCCGATCCGCCTGAAATTTGGTACATGGTGTTGGTATATGGTCTCTAACAACCATGCAAAAATTGGTTCACTTCGGTCAATAATTATATATTGATTTAATATATTGATTTAATATATACCACGTATGGACTTACATACAATTTAGAAGATGGTGTTAGGAGGTTTTAAGATACCTTGCCATCGGCAAGCGTTACCGCAACTTAAGTAATTCGATTGTGGATGGCAGTGTTTAGATGAAGTTTCTACGCAATCCATGATGGAGGGTATAAGCTTCGGCCTGGCCGAACTTACGGCCGTATATACTTGTTTTTTTTTTATTGTTCTGTTGATTAACAGCTGAATATTGTTTTTAAGGTTATTAGGGACACTGAATCCAAATCTGCACTTGGTTTTTTTCTATCAGCTCGACTTTTCGATTTATACTGTTATGTTAAAAATTAAGGCACTTCCGCCATAGATTATAGAATATAGATAGATGATCCATCGGTGATCCATCGGATGATCCATCGGTGCACAGTGAAACCACTGTGCATCGCTTGACATCGCTTTTTTGGAAATAATTCCGCAACTTTTGAACGGATAAAGATATCAACATAATTTTTTCTATAAGTGAAAGCTGAGGTGTTTTTCTCTAAGTTTGTGAGTCCCGTTGAAAGTTGGTCACCTCGGGGGTATCAAATTCTGTTTTAGCTCTCAAATCAGTTGTGAAATAGTGAACCGATTTCGATGATTTTTGCTGGATAGAACTTCTAAAATCCTTCAAAAAAGGTCGCGAGTGTGTGCGAATATATTTAATAGTTTGCGAGATATAGAGAAACGAATCATCACCAAAAAGGTAAAGGTAATCTTTTTCATTGCCCTTCAAGTCTGCAAAATTTCATCCAAATCATATATATGTATCGCCCGATTTTCCCAAATTTATCAACGGATCTTACTCAAAGTTGGCTAAATGTAATCTTCTATAGCACTAACTATATGTGCAAAAAATCATCGAAATCGTTTCAGATTTAGCTATAGCTCCCATATATATGTACCGCCCGATTTTTCTAAATTTGGCTATAAAACCCTTATTTATTAACCGATAGTACTCAAAGTTGGCCAAATGCAATCTTCTATAGCACTAACTGTATGTGCAACATTTCATCGAAATCGGTTCAGCTATATCTACCATATATATGCCTCGCTCGATTTTCCCAAATTTGGCCATAGTACTCTTATTTTTTAACCAATGTTACTCAAATTTCAAACTTTGATGTACTAGCTGATCGTATTTATAAGTTCTTGTAGCTCGTACATAAGAATATTGCTCGATTTTTACAAATTTGGATTTATTACGCACACTAATTGAGCGATTTTCTCTTTTTATACCCTAAACCACATAGTGGTCAGGGTATAATTTAATAATGGGCTCAATATTAGTGGCATACTAACTCCGTAGGTGCAATATCAACTACAGCCAGTGTTGCTAGAAGTATGGGAAATTCCCTATATTTTGGGTTTTTCAATATTTAGCGTCTTGTAGGGACGTAGGGCCACAATGTAGGGACATTTTCACTCAACACAATTTGTAATAATTTTTACATTTTGGTGGCTCTAGAGGAGGAAATTAGAAGCCGGCAAGGCTTGATCTTTAACAATGTGTGATAACAACAGTTAAACTCGTGCCAACAAAAATCTAATAAAATTTGATGATTACCACAAATTACCACAAATCTACCAAACAAATATTTCTATAGAAATTTTTGTCAAAACTTTATTCCTGTAGAAAATTTTGTCAACATTTTATTTCTATAGGAAATTTTGTCAAAATTTTTTTTCAAAATATAATTTCTATAAAAACTTTTCTCAAAATTTTATTTCTATGGAATTTTTTCTCAAAACGTTATAGAATTTATTGTCAAAATTTTATTTCTATAGAAAAATTTCTCACAAATATTTGTTTATAGAAACTTTTTCCAAAATTTTATTTTTATAGAGATTTAACAAAAAAAAAATTACTACACAGAAAAAAGTAAACTATCTCATAAGAAGAATGAACTACCTCGTACGAAAATTGAACTAAATTATACTCCACATTTTGAGATTTCCACAAAGCGTTGTTAAAACCAGGAAAATTTAATTCCCTGTTGTACTTTTTATCTACAACTCACGACATTACACCCTCTCATAGAAGAAAAAATTAACTAAAAGTAAAGAATAAAATCATTGGCGCCAAATCATGACCAATTGTAGTTCATTCTTACTATTTTTGGGAATTGCACGAAAAATTTCTTTTGCGTTAGTTCGTATTGAACCCATGTGTACGGTCATTGAACTTTATACCCACGTTTAGTTCATAAAATGTTTGACACATACTTAAAAACGGGAAAAATTTAATTGGCTTGCGGAAAATTTCGAAAAAATAATAAAATTTAACTACCAACAAATAATTTTTTCCAATAAAAATAAGTTAAAACAAGTGAGGAAAGTCTAAAGTCGGGCGGGGCCGACTATATTATACCCTGCACCACTTTGTAGATCTAAATTTTCGATACCATATCACATCCGTTAAATGTGTTGGGGGCTATATATAAAGGTTTGTCCCAAATACATACATTTAAATATCACTCGATCTGGACAGAATTTGATAGACTTCTACAAAATCTATAGACTCAAAATTTAAGTCGGCTAATGGACTAGGGTGGAACACAATGTTAGTAAAAAAATATGGGAAACATTTAAATCTGAAGCAATTTTAAGGAAACTTCGAAAAAGTTTACTTATGGTTTATCGCTCGATATATATGTATTAGAAGTTTAGGAAAATTAGAGTCATTTTTACAACTTTTCGACTAAGCAGTGGCGATTTTAGAAGGAAAATGTTGGTATTTTGACCATTTTTGTCGAAATCAGAAAAACATATATATGGGAGCTATATCGAAATCTGAACCGATTTCAATCAAATTTGGCACATATGACTATATTACTAATTGTACTCCTAGTGCAAAATTTCAACCAAATTGGGCCAAAACTCTGGCTTCTGGGGCCATATAAGTCCATATCATGCGAAAACTATATATGGAAGCTATATCTAAATCTGAACCGATTTCAACCAAATTTGGCACGCATAGCTACAATGCTAATTCTACTCTCTGTGCAAAATTTCAATTATATCGGAGTAAAAGATTGGCCACTGTGGTCATATGAGTGTTAATCGGGCGAAAGCTATATATGGAAGATATATCTAAATCTGAACCGATTTCCACCAAATATGACACGCATAACTATAATGCTAATTCTACTCCCTGTGCAAAATTTCATCTAAATCGGAGCAAAAAATTGGCCTCTGTGGGCAAAGGAGTGTAAATCGGGCGAAAGCTATATGGGAGCTATATCTAAATCTGAACCGATTTGGATGATATTTTGCAAGTTTTTCGAGACTCATAAAATATTCGGATGTACGGAATTTGAGGAAGATCGGTTGATATACACGCCAATTATGACCAGATCGGTGAAAAATATATATGGCAGCTATATCTAAATCTGAACCGATTTTTTCCAAAATCAATAGGGATCGTCTTTGAGCCGAAAGAGGACCCTATACCAAATTTTAGGACAATCGGACTAAAACTGCGAGCTGTACTTTGCACACAGACGGACAGACAGTCGGGCGGGGCCGACTATATTATACCCTGCACCACTTTGTAGATCTAAATTTTCGATACCATATCACATCCGTCAAATGTGTTGGGTGTTATATATAAAGGTTTGTCCCAAATACATACATTTAAATATCACTCGATTTGGACAGAATTTTATAGACTTTTACAAAATCTATAGACTCGAAATTTAAGTTGGCTAATGCACTAGGGTGGAACACAATTTTATTAAAAAACAAGTAAGGAAAGTCTAAAGTCGGGCGGGGCCGACTATATTATACCCTGCACCACTTTGTAGATGTAAATTTTCGTTACCATATCACACTCGTCAAATATGTTGGGGGCTATATATAAAGGTTTGTCCCAAATACATACATTTAAATATCACTCGATCTGGATAGAATTTGATAGACTTCTACAAAATCTATAGACTCAAAATATAACTCGGCTAATGCACTAGGGTGGAACACAATGTTAGTAAAAAACCAGTAAGGAAAGTCTAAAGTCGGGCGGGGCCGACTATATTATACCCTGCACCACTTTGTAGATCTAAATTTTCGATACCATATCACATCTGTCAAATGTGTTGGGGGCTATATATAAAGGTTTGTCCCAAATACATACATTTAAATATCACTCGATCTGGACAGAATTTGATAGACTCTACAAAATGTATAGACTTAAAATTTAAGTCGGCTAATGCACTAGGGTGGAACACAATGTTAGTAAAAAACCAGTAAGGAAAGTCTAAAGTCGGGCGGGGCCGACAATATTATACCCTGCACCACTTTGTAGATCTAAATTTTCGATACCAAATCACATCCGTCAAATGTGTTGGGGGCTATATATAAAGGTTTGTCTCAAATACATAAATTTAAATATCACTCGATTTGGACAGAATTTGATAGACTTCTACAAAATCTATAGACTCAAAATTTAAGTCGTCTAATGCACTAGGGTGGAACACAATGTTAGTAAAAAAATATGGGAAACATTTAAATCTGGAGCAATTTTAAGAAAACTTCGCAAAAGTTTATTTATGATTTATCGCTCGATATATATGCATTCGAAGTTTAGGAAAATTAGAGTCATTTTTACAACTTTTCGACTAAGCAGAGGCGATTTTACAAGGAAAATGTTGGTATTTTGACCATTTTTGTCGAAATCAGAAAAACATATATATGGGAGCTATATCTAAATCTGAACCGATTTCAACCAAATTTGGCACGCATAGCTACAATGCTAATTCTACTCCCTGTGTAAAATTTCAACTAAATCGGAGTTAAAAATTGGCCTCTACGGTCATATGAGTGTAAATCGGGCGAAAGCTATATATGGGAGATATATATAAATCTGAACCGATTTCAACCAAATTTGGCACGCATAGCAACAATGCTAATTCTACTCCCTGTGCAAAATTTCAACTAAATCGGAGCAAAAAATTGGCCTCTGTGGTCATATGAGTGTAAATCGGGCGAAAGCTATATATGGGAGCTATATCTAAATCTGGACCGATTTCAACCAAATTTGGCACGCATAGCTACAATGCTAATTATACTCCCTGTGCAAAATTTCAACTAAATCGGAGCAAAAAATTGGCCTCTGTGGTCATTTGAGTGTAAATCGGGCGAAAGCTATAATGGGAGCTATACCTAAATCTTAACCGATTTCAACCACATTTGACACGCATAGCTATAATGCTCATTCTACTCCCTGTGCAAAATTTCAACTAAATCGGAGCAAAAAATTGGCCTCTGTGGGCAAATGAGTGTAAATCGGGCGAAAGCTATATATGGGAGCTATATCTAAATCTGAACCGAGTTGGCTGATATTTAGCAAGCTTTTCGAGACTCACAAAATATTCGGATGTACGGAATTTGAGGAAGATCGGTTGATATACACGCCAATTATGACCAGATCGGTGAAAAATATATATGGCAGCTATATCTAAATCTGAACCGATTTTTTCCAAAATCAATAGGGATCGTCTTTGAGCCGAAACAGGACCCTATACCAAATTTTAGGACAATCGGACTAAAACTGCGAGCTGTACTTTGCACACAAAAATACATCAACAGACAGACAGACAGACGGACAGACAGACAGACGGACATCGCTAAATCGACTCAGAATTTAATTCTAAGCCGATCTGTATACTAAAAGGTTGGTCTATGATTACTCCTTCTTGGCGTTACATACAAATGCACAAACTTATTATACCCTGTACCACAGTAGTGGTGAAGGGTATAAATATGGGAAACATTTAAATCTGGAGCAATTTTAAGAAAACTTCGCAAAAGTTTATTTATGATTTATCGCTCGATATATATGCATTAGAAGTTTAGGAAAATTAGAGTCATTTTTACAACTTTTCGACTAAGCAGTGGCGATTTTACAAGGAAAATGTTGGTATTTTGACCATTTTTGTCGAAATCAGAAAAACATATATATGGGAGCTATATTTAAATCTGAAGCGATTTCAACCAAATTTGGCACGCATAGCTACAATGCTAATTCTACTCCCTGTGTAAAATTTCAACTAAATCGGAGTTAAAAATTGGCCTCTACGGTCATATGAGTGTAAATCGGGCGAAAGCTATATATGGGAGATATATATAAATCTGAACCGATTTCAACCAAATTTGGCACGCATAGCAACAATGCTAATTCTACTCCCTGTGCAAAATTTCAACTAAATCGGAGCAAAAAATTGGCCTCTGTGGTCATATGAGTGTAAATCGGGCGAAAGCTATATATGGGAGCTATATCTAAATCTGGACCGATTTCAACCAAATTTGGCACGCATAGCAACAATGCTAATTCTACTCCCTGTGCAAAATTTCAACTAAATCGGAGCAAAAAATTGGCCTCTGTGGTCATTTGAGTGTAAATCGGGCGAAAGCTATAATGGGAGCTATACCTAAATCTTAACCGATTTCAACCACATTTGACACGCATAGCTATAATGCTCATTCTACTCCCTGTGCAAAATTTCAACTAAATCGGAGCAAAAAATTGGCCTCTGTGGGCAAATGAGTGTAAATCGGGCGAAAGCTATATATGGGAGCTATATCTAAATCTGAACCGATTTGGCTGATATTTTGCAAGCTTTTCGAGACTCACAAAATATTCGGATGTACGGAATTTGAGGAAGATCGGTTGATATACACGCCAATTATGACCAGATCGGTGAAAAATATATATGGCAGCTATATCTAAATCTGAACCGATTTTTTCCAAAATCAATAGGGATCGTCTTTGAGCCGAAACAGGACCCTATACCACATTTTAGGACAATCGGACTAAAACTGCGAGCTGTACTTTGCACACAAAATACATCAACAGACAGACAGACAGACAGACAGACAGACGGACAGACAGACGGACAGACAGACGGACAGACAGACAGACGGACATCGCTAAATCGACTCAGAATTTAATTCTAAGCCGATCTGTATACTAAAAGGTTGGTCTATGATTACTCCTTCTTGGCGTTACATACAAATGCACAAACTTATTATACCCTGTACCACAGTAGTGGTGAAGGGTATAAATATGGGAAACATATAAATCTGAAGCAATTTTAAGGAAATTTCGCAAAAGTTTATTTATGATTTATCGCTCGATATATATGTATTAGAAGTTTAAGAAAATTAGGTTAATTTTTTCAACTATTCGACTAAGCAGTGGCGATTTTGCAAGGGAAATGTTGGTATTTTGACCATTTTTGTCGAAATCAGAAAAACATATATATGGGAGCTATATCTAAATCTGAACCGATTTCAACCAAATTTGACACGCATAGCAACAATGCTAATTCTACTCCCTGTGCGAAATTTCAACTAAATCGGAGCAAAACATTAGCCTCTGTGGTCATATGAGTGTAAATCGGGCGAAAGCTATATATGGGAGCTATATCTAAATCTGAAACGATTCCAACCAAATTTGGCACGTATAGCAACAATGCTAATTCTACTCCCTGTGCAAAATTTCAATTAAATCGGAGTAACAGATTGGCCTCTGTGGTCATATGAGTGTACATCGGGCGAAAGCTATATATGGGAGCTATATCTAAATCTCAACCGATTTCCACCAAATATGACACGCATAGCTATAATGCTAATTTTACTCCCTGTGCAAAATTTCAACTAAATCGGAGCAAAAAATTGGCCTCTGTGGACAAAGGAGTGTAAATCGGTCGAAAGCTATATATGGGAGCTATATCTAAATCTGAACCGATTTGGATGATATTTTGCAAGTTTTTCGAGACTCATAAAATATTGAGATGTACGGAATTTGTGGAAGATCGGTTGATATACACGCCAATTATGACCAGATCGGTGAAAAATATATATGGCAGCTATATCTAAATCTGAACCGATTTTATCCAAAATCAATAGGGATCGTCTTTGAGCCGAAACAGGACCCCATACCAAATTTTAGGACAATCGGACTAAAACTGCGAGCTGTACTTTGCACACAAAAATACATCAACAGAAACACAGACGGACAGACAGACAGACAGACGGACATCGCTAAATCGTCTCAGAATTTAATTCTAAGACGATCGGTATACTAAACGATGGGTCTCAGACTTTTCCTTCTTGGCGTTACATACAAATGCACAAACTTATTATACCCTGTACCACAGTAGTGGTGAAGGGTATAAATATGGGAAACATATAAATCTGAAGCAATTTTAAGGAAATTTCGCAAAAGTTTATTTATGATTTATCGCTCGATATATATGTATTAGAAGTTTAAGAAAATTAGGTTCATTTTTTCAACTATTCGACTAAGCAGTGGCGATTTTACAAGGGAAATGTTGGTATTTTGACCATTTTTGGCGAAATCAGAAAAACATATATACGGGTTTCAAACTTTTGCATAATACCGGTAACGATATAAATCGAGCATGTATAATTGCTAAAAACGAACTAAACTTGTTTCTGCTTCCTTCATTGAGCAATGCAGACACTGTCGTAGCCAGTCTAGAGATATCCACATGCAAATATTGGGTATCTTCGGTCTACATGGGACATGATAGGGATATGCCACCCTGTGCCGTTAAGACCTTAGTTGAGGAGTCACTAAAAACAAAGACAAAACTCATTATGGGATGCGATGCAAATGCACATCATAGTATTTGGGGAAGTAGTGATACTAATGCAAGGGGAGAGTCGCTAATAGAGTTTATTTTGCGTACTAACCTGGTAGTTTGCAATAAGGGAGATGCACCAACCTTCGTCACTAGGAACAGACAAGAGGTTTTGGACGTAACGTTGACCTCTCCGGAACTGAATGATAAGATATCTGAGTGGCAAGTTTTGAGGGAACATAGCTTCTCAGATCATCGCTACATCAGTTTCAGATTGGCTGTTCGTACTTCAAAGACCATATTTCCGCCAAATGTTAGGAAAGCTGATTGGAATAGGTATAGGGAATCGTTCAATTTGATGATACCGGAAGTGCCGGAGACAAATATGGGCACTGTGCAAGATATCGAACACGCAGTGGAGCGGATTACTAAGGCCTTCAACATTTCACTGAAAGCTGCATGCCCTAGAGTAAAGCCAAGGGGAAAAAATCTGCCGCCATGGTGGACTACGGAGTTAAGTAATATGAGGAAATCTTGCAGGAAGCTCTTTAACAAAGCAAAGTCCACAAGAGCTCCGGAGGATTGGGACACTTACAAGATGAATCTGAGAGAATATAAACGAGAACTGAGAAGGTCTCAACAAAACTCTTGGGATGATTACTGTAGCCGTATTGAGAATACGTCAGAGGCTTCCAGACTACGGAAGGTACTAGCATCCACTAACACCGCTCCAGGTTTCATTAAAACATCGGAGGGAAATTGGACAACGTCCAGTGAGGAGACGTTGGAGGTACTTTTGGACACACACTTCCCTGGAAATCAGACGGTTGAACCATGTTCCGGCGGTGTAACAGAGGCTCAGCGATCATTTCCTATCGAGGAAATTGTGTCGGAATCTAGAATAAAATGGGCTTTAAATAGCTTTGGACCATTCAAATCCCCCGGACCTGATGGAATTACTCCGGCGGAGTTACAGGCAGTGGCTGGAAGAATTATCCCCTGGTTGACGGTGATATATAAACAATGTGTAAACTTAGCATATATTCCAGAAAAGTGGAGGGAAACAAAAGTCGTCTTCATACCTAAAGCAGGAAAAGCCTCTCACTCGAGTGCGAAGGATTTCCGACCAATCAGCTAATCCTGATTCCTACTTAAGACCCTGGAGAGGATGATAGACATGTATCTTAGAACTAGCGTGGATTCAGGTTTGCTCTCGAAACGACAGCATGCATACTCGAAGGGCAGGTCTACTGAGACCGCATTGCATGAACTGGTCAGCTTTATTGAAAGCTCACTATCTGTCAAAGAATACACAATCGTGGCGTTTCTAGACATCGAAGGGGCGTTCAATAATATCCATCCGAGCTCGATATTAAATGGACTGACAACTCTGAATGTTGATACAGGTATACTTAAGCTGTTAGACGAACTTCTAATGAAGAGACGTATTTCAGCCACACTAGGGCAAGCAAACATACAAACGTATGTGAACAGAGGCACTCCCCAAGGAGGAGTTCTATCACCTCTTCTTTGGAATGTTGCTATAAACAACCTTCTGGTTTCTCTAGAAAAAGAAAGGATAAAAGTGGTGGCATACGCAGATGACGTGGCGCTAGCAGTCAGGGGAAAATTCCCATCCACAATCAGAGATATTATACAGAGAGCTCTCCGGATGACTGAGAAATGGGCGAAAGATAATGGTCTTGGTGTAAATCCAGCAAAGACAGAAATAGTCATGTACTTCAAAGATCGCAAAACTCCCACGGTTAGGCCCATTTCCTTAGGGGGTACTGAAATTCCCTTTGGTGAGTGTGCAAAATACCTTGGCGTTATTTTGGACAGGAAGCTGAATTTTAGGCTTAATATTGAAGAGAGGGCGAGAAAAGCCACGGTAGCTTTGTACTCGTGCAAAAAGGCAATAGGGAAAAAGTGGGGACTAAGACCAAAAATTGTGCATTGGCTATACACGGCAGTGGTTAGACCTATAATGCTATATGGTGTTGTAGTCTGGTGGCCGGCACTTCAGAAACCGACTTGTTTAGATAAAGTTCAGCGTATGGCGAGCTTATGTATCTCAGGCGCATTTAGTAAGACAGGAACAGACTCCCTTAATGTCATGCTACATCTATTGCCTTTAGACATTTTGGCCAAACAGTCAGCTGCAACAACGGCTGTGCGGTTGCGCGAGCTATCGCTGTGGTCGGAAAAAATGTACGGTCATAGTTCGGTCCTCAAAGTAATGCCAGATGTGCCTAACGTAGTGGATTACACCCTGGCAAAACCACTTTTCGACAAAAAGTTTGAAACTCTAATTCCCAACAGTGAGGCGTGGTGTACACAGACCCCGGGGAATAAAATATATATAGATTTCTATACTGATGGCTCCAAATTGAATGGACAAGTGGGATTCGGAGTATATTCTAAAGATCTGGAAATTCGAATAGCGAAAAGATTACCTAATCACTGTAGTGTTTTTCAGGCTGAAATATTGGCAATAAGAGAGGTGGTGAATTGGCTGAGAAGTAATGTTCCAACAAATATTGGCATTAATATATACTCAGACAGTCAACCTGCAATAAAATCCTTGGACTCTGTGTTCCTTAACTCAAAAATGGCCATAGACTGCCGCAAATCTCTCAACGAGATGGCTGAGCAGTACAATATTCACCTAATATGGGTGCCTGGTCATAGGAACATACCGGGGAACTGTGAAGCAGATGTGTTAGCAAGGCTAGGAACTACCTTACATATTCCAGGGGAACTAGAATCTGTTGGTATGCCTCTGGCCACCTGCAAGCTCTTACTGCGTGAGAAGGCTGTTATGATGGCCAATATTCGATGGGAAAATTGCAAGGGTTGTAAAGACACCAAGCAAATATGGCCCCATTTAAACTTAAACCGCACACTAGATATGCTAGTGTTCTCAAGGCGTCAGATAGCACTCCTAATATCTGCTATAACGGGTCGCTGCCTGATAGGCGAATTTGCAAAAACTATAGGTGCGAAGTATAATGACTATTGTATAAGCTGTCATGACGTGGAGGAAAAGGAATCAATTAAACACCTCTTGTGTGAGTGTCCTGCTTTTTGTGTAAGGCGTAAGCGAATTTTAGGAGCATATAGCTTTAGATTACTTGCTGATCTGGAAAACGTTAACCTAAGCAGTTTGTTAATGTTTTTGGAGCAATCTGGTTGGTTCCACAAAAGTTAATAATAGAGAAGGTTCAGTGGTTAAGACTAGAAGTGCCCATATGTAATAGGTACTTTTAGTTAAATGTGGTATCACAATGGACTGAATAGTCTAAGTGAGCCTGAAATTTAATCGGGCTGCCACTTTAACCTAACCTAACCTATGGGAGCTATATCTAAATCTGAACCGATTTTTTCCAAAATCAATAGGGATCGTCTTTGAGCCGAAACAGGACCCCATACCAAATTTTAGGACAATCGGACTAAAACTGCGAGCTGTACTTTGCACACAAAAATACATCAACAGACAGACAGACAGACGGACAGACAGACAGACAGACGGACATCGCTAAATCGACTCAGAATTTAATTCTAAGACGATCGGTATACTAAACGATGGGTCTCAGACTTTTCCTTCTTGGCGTTACATACAAATGCACAAACTTATTATACCCTGTACCACAGTAGTGGTGAAGGGTATAAATATGGGAAACATATAAATCTGAAGCAATTTTAAGGAAATTTCGCAAAAGTTTATTTATGATTTATCGCTCGATATATATGTATTAGAAGTTTAAGAAAATTAGGTTCATTTTTTCAACTATTCGACTAAGCAGTGGCGATTTTACAAGGGAAATGTTGGTATTTTGACCATTTTTGTCGAAATCAGAAAAACATATATATGGGAGCTATATCTAAATCTGAACCGATTTCAACCAAATTTGACACGCATAGCAACAATGCTAATTCTACTCCCTGTGCGAAATTTCAATTAAATCGGAGTAACAGATTGGCCTCTGTGGTCATATGAGTGTAAATCGGGCGAAAGCTATATATGGGATCTATATCTAAATCTGAACCGATTTCCACCAAATATGACACGCATAGCTATAATGCTAATTTTACTCCCTGTGCAAAATTTCAACTAAATCGGAGCAAAAAATTGGCCTCTGTGGACAAAGGAGTGTAAATCGGTCGAAAGCTATATATGGGAGCTATATCTAAATCTGAACCGATTTGGATGATATTTTGCAAGTTTTTCGAGACTCATAAAATATTGAGATGTACGGAATTTGTGGAAGATCGGTTGATATACACGCCAATTATGACCAGATCGGTGAAAAATATATATGGCAGCTATATCTAAATCTGAACCGATTTTTTCCAAAATCAATAGGGATCGTCTTTGAGCCGAAACATGACCCCATACCAAATTTTAGGACAATCGGACTAAAACTGCGAGCTGTACTTTGCACACAAAAATACATCAACAGACAGACAGACAGACGGACAGACAGACAGACAGACGGACAGACAGACAGACAGACAGACAGACAGACAGACAGACAGACGGACATCGCTAAATCTACTCAGAATTTAATTCTAAGACGATCGGTATACTAAACGATGGGTCTCAGACTTTTCCTTCTTGGCGTTACATACAAATGCACAAACTTATTATACCCTGTACCACAGTAGTGGTGAAGGGTATAAATATGGGAAACATATAAATCTGAAGCAATTTTAAGGAAATTTCGCAAAAGTTTATTTATGATTTATCGCTCGATATATATGTATTAGAAGTTTAAGAAAATTAGGTTCATGTTTTCAACTATTCGACTAAGCAGTGGCGATTTTACAAGGGAAATGTTGGTATTTTGACCATTTTTGGCGAAATCAGAAAAACATATATATGGGAGCTATATCTAAATCTGAACCGATTTCAACCAAATTTGACACGCATAGCAACAATGCTAATTCTACTCCCTGTGCAAAATTTCAACTAAATCGGAGCAAAAAATTAGCCTCTGTGGTCATATGAGTGAAATCGGGCGAAAGCTATATATGGGAGCTATATCTAAATCTGAACCGATTCCAACCAAATTTGGCACGAATAGCAACAATGCTAATTCTACTCCCTGTGCAAAATTTCAATTAAATCGGAGTAACAGATTGGCCCCTGTGGTCATATGAGTGTAAATCGGGCGAAAGCTATATATGGGAGCTATATCTAAATCTGAACCGATTCCCACCAAATATGACACGCATAGCTATAATGCTAATTTTACTCCCTGTGCAAAATTTCAACTAAATCGGAGCAAAAACTTGGCCTCTGTGGACAAAGGAGTGTAAATCGGTCGAAAGCTATATATGGGAGCTATATCTAAATCTGAACCGATTTGGATGATATTTTGCAAGTTTTTCGAGACTCATAAAATATTGAGATGTACGGAATTTGTGGAAGATCGGTTGATATACACGCCAATTATGACCAGATCGGTGAAAAATATATATGGCAGCTATATCTAAATCTGAACCGATTTTTTCCAAAATCAATAGGGATCGTCTTTGAGCCGAAACATGACCCCATACCAAATTTTAGGACAATCGGACTAAAACTGCGAGCTGTACTTTGCACACAAAAATACATCAACAGACAGACAGACGGACAGACAGACAGACAGACAGACAGACAGACAGACGGACATCGCTAAATCGACTCAGAATTTAATTCTAAGACGATCGGTATACTAAACGATGGGTCTCAGACTTTTCCTTCTTGGCGTTACATACAAATGCACAAACTTATTATACCCTGTACCACAGTAGTGGTGAAGGGTATAAATATGGGAAACATATAAATCTGAAGCAATTTTAAGGAAATTTCGCAAAAGTTTATTTATGATTTATCGCTCGATATATATGTATTAGAAGTTTAAGAAAATTAGGTTCATGTTTTCAACTATTCGACTAAGCAGTGGCGATTTTACAAGGGAAATGTTGGTATTTTGACCATTTTTGGCGAAATCAGAAAAACATATATATGGGAGCTATATCTAAATCTGAACCGATTTCAACCAAATTTGACACGCATAGCAACAATGCTAATTCTACTCCCTGTGCAAAATTTCAACTAAATCGGAGCAAAAAATTAGCCTCTGTGGTCATATGAGTGTAAATCGGGCGAAAGCTATATATGGGAGCTATATCTAAATCTGAACCGATTCCAACCAAATTTGGCACGTATAGCAACAATGCTAATTCTACTCCCTGTGCAAAATTTCAATTAAATCGGAGTAACAGATTGGCCCCTGTGGTCATATGAGTGTAAATCGGGCGAAAGCTATATATGGGAGCTATATCTAAATCTGAACCGATTCCCACCAAATATGACACGCATAGCTATAATGCTAATTTTACTCCCTGTGCAAAATTTCAACTAAATCGGAGCAAAAACTTGGCCTCTGTGGACAAAGGAGTGTAAATCGGTCGAAAGCTATATATGGGAGCTATATCTAAATCTGAACCGATTTGGATGATATTTTGCAAGTTTTTCGAGACTCATAAAATATTGAGATGTACGGAATTTGTGGAAGATCGGTTGATATACACGCCAATTATGACCAGATCGGTGAAAAATATATATGGCAGCTATATCTAAATCTGAACCGATTTTTTCCAAAATCAATAGGGATCGTCTTTAAGCCGAAACAGGACCCCATACCAAATTTTAGGACAATCGGACTAAAACTGCGAGCTGTACTTTGCACACAAAAATACATCAACAGACAGACAGACGGACAGACAGACAGACAGACAGACGGACATCGCTAAATCGACTCAGAATTTAATTCTAAGACGATCGGTATACTAAACGATGGGTCTCAGACTTTTCCTTCTTGGCGTTACATACAAATGCACAAACTTATTATACCCTGTACCACAGTAGTGGTGAAGGGTATAAATATGGGAAATATGGAATTTAAATCTGAAGCAATTTTAAGGAAACTTCGCAAAAGTTTATTTATGATTTATCGCTCGATATATATGTATTAAAAGTTTAGGAAAATTAAAGTAATTTTTACAACTTTTCGACTAAGCAGTGGCGATTTTACAAGGAAAATTTTGGTAGTTTGGCCATTTTTGTCGAAATCAGAAAAACATATATATGGGAGCTATATCTAAATCTGAACCGATTTCAACCAAATTTTGCACACTTGACTATACTACTAATTGTACTCCTAGTGCAAAATTTCAACCAAATTCGGCCATAAATCTGGCTTCTAGGGCCATATAAGTCCATATCGGGCGAAAGATATATATGGGAGCTATATCTAAATCTGAACCAATTTCAATCAAATTTTGCACACTTGACTATACGACTAAGTGTTATGTTTGTACAAAAAATTTCAAGCAAATCGGTATAAAAATCTCGCTGCTGGGTCCATATTAGTGCATATCGGGCAAAAGATATATATGGGAGCTATATCTAAATCTGAACCGACTTCTTCCAAAATCAATAGGGTTCTATTCTGACCCAAATTAGGAACATGTGCCAAATTTGAAGGCGATTGGACTTAAATTGCGACCTAGACTTTGATCACAAAAATGTATTGTAAATGTGTAGTTTAAAGCGAATAGTCATTATGGTTTTATGTGAATATTGCTATTTAAATTTATTCCTGGGCAGAGCTGCTTTGGAAAAAATTGACAAATAAAACAATTTTTTTTCTCATAGCCCTCTACACCTTGACATTTGTTTTCTCTTTATTAGAGCACAATGCTTAATCTTGTTATACTCAATTATCTTTGGCTATAGTCAGAGTGATACAAAGCACCCATACACATGTACCCCTTAATTTTCTTAAATATCTCCCATACCTATATCAATGTTAACCCACAAATGCTTATGTTTACTAATTCAGTAAGGGTGGTTTAGGCCAAAGATTATAGAAGAGGAAGATGGAAGATTGGCTACTGAGCACATCAAACCATTAACCAGATTAGTTTAATACTCGAACCAAACGCGTATACGACAAGTATTGGCATAGCATTAAAATGCAAATAAAAAGAAATTAAGAGCACGAAATAAATTTCCATAAATGGGAAAATGCAATTTTTTTTGTTGTTGCCTAAAATTTAACATTGTTTCATTATGAAAATTACATTTTTCATTTAAAAAATAAAATCTAAAAACAACTAAAAGATTACAAACATGCACTCAAAAAAAAGTGAACTCTCTATTTCACTAAAGCCATATTAACTTTATATTAGTTCATAGAATCATTATGTTTGGAAAAAGTTTATTTTAGTCAAATAATTTTTTGCGTATGTTAGTTAAATGAACTTAAAAACGGGAAAAAGTTATACACAAATAAAGCATAAAGATTTCCTAATTTCGTATTTCTTACAAAATAGTTCATTATTTCTTTAAATTTGTAAATTTTACCAAAAATGTGTCCATCATGAACTTCGTATGTCACTAAAGACATTCTTGCAATTTTGAACTCCAAGATTTCTCTTAAAACTACAAAATTTTCTTTAACTACTGAAAAAATTTAGTTATGTCTAATAAATTTTCTTGAAATTGTCGAAAAATATTTACTTATTTTTGCCATATCGGAGTGATGCCAGCGCTTGTAATACCGTTTAGTTAAAATTTTCTAAAAAAGTTCCAAATTTTCTAAAATTAATCGAAAGTTATCTTTCCTGGTGGGTTCACTGTTTTTTCAGTGTGTATTAAACTAATCTTGTAAATGCAACATTTGGTATGACGCAAGCCAATCTCCCATCTTCCTCAAATCTATAATCTTTGGTTTAGGGTATGATATAGTCGGCCCCGCCCGACTTTCTACTTTACTTCCTTGTTTTTTTTTCATTTTTAAAAATTGTCGATTTTGGAATGAGAAGAACTCATACACTACCTGTCTAAAATAACCGATAAAAGCTTAAACGTATCTCTATTTGGTGTTCTATAAGAAACAAATTTTTAATTGGATTTTTTTTTGGATTGGAAAATACATACACAATCTCACACAAGTTTACATACACTTAAAGAATTTATATTTTCTTTAAATTATCAAATTTTAAAAAATATGCTTATATATCCTTTAGTTTTAGTAAATTAATTTGAAAAACAAAGTATTTGTTAATTTTTAAGAACATTTTTTTGGTGTGGGTTATAAACAACAACAAGAAACATGTTTAGTTAAGAGGTAAAAAACTCAGGGGTATGTAAACTTGTGTGAGACTGTGTATATACAAACAAATGTTATGACAGAAAGAATGTAGGTGCCTTTCTCGAAAAAATTGATCAAAATTCTGATTTTTTTGGAAATTCTAAATTGTGGAGTTTACAACTTTTAATCTAAAGCACATAAGTACACAATTCTTCTTCCTATATTCGTAGAATTTTGTAGTGATTATAGTCAATAAAACATCGGCCCAAAAACGGACTCTGTAGGTTCAAAATACTGACCCTACTTTGTTAAAATTTTGCAAAAAAAAAAAATATTGTGGAGCCCATATCTCACAAACTATTAAATATACTCGCAACCTTTTCTGAAGGATTTTACAAAATCTATCCAGCAAAGAAGAAATCATCGAAATTGGTTCACAATTTGACAGCTAAAACAAAATTTGATACCATCGAGGTGACCAACTTTCAACGCCTACAGGTCAGCCCGTGGACTCACAAAGTTAGAGAAAAACACCTCAGCTTTTACACAAAGAAAAAATTATGTTGATATGTTTATCTGTTCAAAAGTTGCAGAATTAACTAAAAAGCGAACCACTGTGCGACATTCTCTTTCATTTTCTTTTCCAATTTACACAAAATTATAACGTTTACGATGCACCAGAGGATTTATAAATAAATTAATATATATAAAGTTTTTATTTGAAAAACAAATTGTGACCAAAACCGTGAAAATACGATATTTAATTATTTAGCAGCATTGCTCTTTACGAACAACACAAAAGCAAATGCAGGAAAATTAATGGTTGGGACAGACTCTTTACGAAAAAATCAAAGCGAAATATCAGAAAATTAATTTTTGGAAGTGACACATTTTTCCCGGAGCGAAATGGATCATCTATATTCTATAATCTATGACTTCCAATTATACAAATATTTTTCGAGCTTTATGGACAGATATAGATTAAGGAACATGGTTAATAGAGCCATTGAAAAGAAAACGCCAGATACCAATCTATACACGCCTGGACTGTACATGTTTCGGTTCGGGCGAATGAACCTTTCCACAGCCTTTAGTATAGATCTGGCTGGGAGAGATAACTCAATTTTGGGCCCTTTATGCTAACTCCCTTTATGCTAACTCCGCTACATATATTGGAATAACTTGAAGACGGTTCCTCATATTAAATTAAAAAATAAATCCTAATATTCTCTTCAAGCGGTGCTTATATTATTTAGAAATTTTCGTCCTTTGGATCATACTGCTCTAATCCCATCGCTGTTACTAAACCATGAACATCTGAACAATGAAACAAATTCATCGTCTTCGAAAAACCAAGCTCAGAGTTGGATTCAGCGTCCCAAATAACCTGAAAAACAACATTCAGTTCATAATCAACAGAACCATTGTTTCCTTGTGTTATAGATCTATCACTGCCGTGTAGGGCCAATGCACAATTTTCGGTTTTAGTCCCCACTTTTTATACCCTTCACCACTACTGTGGTACAGGGTATAATAAGTTTGTGCATTTGTATGTAACGCCAAGAAGGAGTAATCATAGACCAACCTTTTAGTATACAGATCGGCTTAGAATTAAATTCTGAGTCGATTTAGCGATGTCCGTCTGTCTGTCTGTCCGTCTGTCTGTCCGTCTGTCTGTCCGTCTGTCTGTCTGTCTGTCTGTCTGTCTGTTGATGTATTTTTGTGTGCAAAGTACAGCTCGCAGTTTTAGTCCGATTGTCCTAAAATGTGGTATAGGGTCCTGTTTCGGCTCAAAGACGATCCCTATTGATTTTGGAAAAAATCGGTTCAGATTTAGATATAGCTGCCATATATATTTTTCACCGATCTGGTCATAATTGGCGTGTATATCAACCGATCTTCCTCATATTCCGTACATCCGAATATTTTGTGAGTCTCGAAAAGCTTGCAAAATATCAGCCAAATCGGTTCAGATTTAGATATAGCTCCCATATATAGCTTTCGCCCGATTTACACTCATTTGCCCACAGAGGCCAATTTTTTGCTCCGATTTAGTTGAAATTTTGCACAGGGAGTAGAATGAGCATTATAGCTATGCGTGTCAAATGTGGTTGAAATCGGTTAAGATTTAGGTATAGCTCCCATTATAGCTTTCGCCCGATTTACACTCAAATGACCACAGAGGCCAATTTTTTGCTCCGATTTAGTTGAAATTTTGCACAGGGAGTAGAATTAGCATTGTTGCTATGCGTGCCAAATTTGGTTGAAATCGGTCCAGATTTAGATATAGCTCCCATATATAGCTTTCGCCCGATTTACACTCATATGACCACAGAGGCCAATTTTTTGCTCCGATTTAGTTGAAATTTTGCACAGGGAGTAGAATTAGCATTGTTGCTATGCGTGCCAAATTTGGTTGAAATCGGTTCAGATTTATATATATCTCCCATATATAGCTTTCGCCCGATTTACACTCATATGACCGTAGAGGCCAATTTTTAACTCCGATTTAGTTGAAATTTTACACAGGGAGTAGAATTAGCATTGTAGCTATGCGTGCCAAATTTGGTTGAAATCGCTTCAGATTTAAATATAGCTCCCATATATATGTTTTTCTGATTTCGACAAAAATGGTCAAAATACCAACATTTTCCTTGTAAAATCGCCACTGCTTAGTCGAAAAGTTGTAAAAATGACTCTAATTTTCCTAAACTTCTAATGCATATATATCGAGCGATAAATCATAAATAAACTTTTGCGAAGTTTTCTTAAAATTGCTCCAGATTTAAATGTTTCCCATATTTATACCCTTCACCACTACTGTGGTACAGGGTATAATAAGTTTGTGCATTTGTATGTAACGCCAAGAAGGAGTAATCATAGACCAACCTTTTAGTATACAGATCGGCTTAGAATTAAATTCTGAGTCGATTTAGCGATGTCCGTCTGTCTGTCTGTCCGTCTGTCTGTCTGTCTGTTGATGTATTTTTGTGTGCAAAGTACAGCTCGCAGTTTTAGTCCGATTGTCCTAAAATTTGGTATAGGGTCCTGTTTCGGCTCAAAGACGATCCCTATTGATTTTGGAAAAAATCGGTTCAGATTTAGATATAGCTGCCATATATATTTTTCACCGATCTGGTCATAATTGGCGTGTATATCAACCGATCTTCCTCAAATTCCGTACATCCGAATATTTTGTGAGTCTCGAAAAGCTTGCTAAATATCAGCCAACTCGGTTCAGATTTAGATATAGCTCCCATATATAGCTTTCGCCCGATTTACACTCATTTGCCCACAGAGGCCAATTTTTTGCTCCGATTTAGTTGAAATTTTGCACAGGGAGTAGAATGAGCATTATAGCTATGCGTGTCAAATGTGGTTGAAATCGGTTAAGATTTAGGTATAGCTCCCATTATAGCTTTCGCCCGATTTACACTCAAATGACCACAGAGGCCAATTTTTTGCTCCGATTTAGTTGAAATTTTGCACAGGGAGTATAATTAGCATTGTAGCTATGCGTGCCAAATTTGGTTGAAATCGGTCCAGATTTAGATATAGCTCCCATATATAGCTTTCGCCCGATTTACACTCATATGACCACAGAGGCCAATTTTTTGCTCCGATTTAGTTGAAATTTTGCACAGGGAGTAGAATTAGCATTGTTGCTATGCGTGCCAAATTTGGTTGAAATCGGTTCAGATTTATATATATCTCCCATATATAGCTTTCGCCCGATTTACACTCATATGACCGTAGAGGCCAATTTTTAACTCCGATTTAGTTGAAATTTTACACAGGGAGTAGAATTAGCATTGTAGCTATGCGTGCCAAATTTGGTTGAAATCGGTTCAGATTTAGATATAGCTCCCATATATATGTTTTTCTGATTTCGACAAAAATGGTCAAAATACCAACATTTTCCTTGTAAAATCGCCTCTGCTTAGTCGAAAAGTTGTAAAAATGACTCTAATTTTCCTAAACTTCGAATGCATATATATCGAGCGATAAATCATAAATAAACTTTTGCGAAGTTTTCTTAAAATTGCTCCAGATTTAAATGTTTCCCATATTTATACCCTTCACCACTACTGTGGTACAGGGTATAATAAGTTTGTGCATTTGTATGTAACGCCAAGAAGGAGTAATCATAGACCAACCTTTTAGTATACAGATCGGCTTAGAATTAAATTCTGAGTCGATTTAGCGATGTCCGTCTGTCTGTCTGTCCGTCTGTCTGTCCGTCTGTCTGTCCGTCTGTCTGTCTGTCTGTCTGTCTGTCTGTTGATGTATTTTTGTGTGCAAAGTACAGCTCGCAGTTTTAGTCCGATTGTCCTAAAATGTGGTATAGGGTCCTGTTTCGGCTCAAAGACGATCCCTATTGATTTTGGAAAAAATCGGTTCAGATTTAGATATAGCTGCCATATATATTTTTCACCGATCTGGTCATAATTGGCGTGTATATCAACCGATCTTCCTCAAATTCCGTACATCCGAATATTTTGTGAGTCTCGAAAAGCTTGCAAAATATCAGCCAAATCGGTTCAGATTTAGATATAGCTCCCATATATAGCTTTCGCCCGATTTACACTCATTTGCCCACAGAGGCCAATTTTTTGCTCCGATTTAGTTGAAATTTTGCACAGGGAGTAGAATGAGCATTATAGCTATGCGTGTCAAATGTGGTTGAAATCGGTTAAGATTTAGGTATAGCTCCCATTATAGCTTTCGCCCGATTTACACTCAAATGACCACAGAGGCCAATTTTTTGCTCCGATTTAGTTGAAATTTTGCACAGGGAGTAGAATTAGCATTGTTGCTATGCGTGCCAAATTTGGTTGAAATCGGTCCAGATTTAGATATAGCTCCCATATATAGCTTTCGCCCGATTTACACTCATATGACCACAGAGGCCAATTTTTTGCTCCGATTTAGTTGAAATTTTGCACAGGGAGTAGAATTAGCATTGTTGCTATGCGTGCCAAATTTGGTTGAAATCGGTTCAGATTTATATATATCTCCCATATATAGCTTTCGCCCGATTTACACTCATATGACCGTAGAGGCCAATTTTTAACTCCGATTTAGTTGAAATTTTACACAGGGAGTAGAATTAGCATTGTAGCTATGCGTGCCAAATTTGGTTGAAATCGCTTCAGATTTAAATATAGCTCCCATATATATGTTTTTCTGATTTCGACAAAAATGGTCAAAATACCAACATTTTCCTTGTAAAATCGCCACTGCTTAGTCGAAAAGTTGTAAAAATGACTCTAATTTTCCTAAACTTCTAATGCATATATATCGAGCGATAAATCATAAATAAACTTTTGCGAAGTTTTCTTAAAATTGCTCCAGATTTAAATGTTTCCCATATTTATACCCTTCACCACTACTGTGGTACAGGGTATAATAAGTTTGTGCATTTGTATGTAACGCCAAGAAGGAGTAATCATAGACCAACCTTTTAGTATACAGATCGGCTTAGAATTAAATTCTGAGTCGATTTAGCGATGTCCGTCTGTCTGTCTGTCCGTCTGTCTGTCTGTCTGTTGATGTATTTTTGTGTGCAAAGTACAGCTCGCAGTTTTAGTCCGATTGTCCTAAAATTTGGTATAGGGTCCTGTTTCGGCTCAAAGACGATCCCTATTGATTTTGGAAAAAATCGGTTCAGATTTAGATATAGCTGCCATATATATTTTTCACCGATCTGGTCATAATTGGCGTGTATATCAACCGATCTTCCTCAAATTCCGTACATCCGAATATTTTGTGAGTCTCGAAAAGCTTGCTAAATATCAGCCAACTCGGTTCAGATTTAGTTATAGCTCCCATATATAGCTTTCGCCCGATTTACACTCATTTGCCCACAGAGGCCAATTTTTTGCTCCGATTTAGTTGAAATTTTGCACAGGGAGTAGAATGAGCATTATAGCTATGCGTGTCAAATGTGGTTGAAATCGGTTAAGATTTAGGTATAGCTCCCATTATAGCTTTCGCCCGATTTACACTCAAATGACCACAGAGGCCAATTTTTTGCTCCGATTTAGTTGAAATTTTGCACAGGGAGTATAATTAGCATTGTAGCTATGCGTGCCAAATTTGGTTGAAATCGGTCCAGATTTAGATATAGCTCCCATATATAGCTTTCGCCCGATTTACACTCATATGACCACAGAGGCCAATTTTTTGCTCCGATTTAGTTGAAATTTTGCACAGGGAGTAGAATTAGCATTGTTGCTATGCGTGCCAAATTTGGTTGAAATCGGTTCAGATTTATATATATCTCCCATATATAGCTTTCGCCCGATTTACACTCATATGACCGTAGAGGCCAATTTTTAACTCCGATTTAGTTGAAATTTTACACAGGGAGTAGAATTAGCATTGTAGCTATGCGTGCCAAATTTGGTTGAAATCGGTTCAGATTTAGATATAGCTCCCATATATATGTTTTTCTGATTTCGACAAAAATGGTCAAAATACCAACATTTTCCTTGTAAAATCGCCTCTGCTTAGTCGAAAAGTTGTAAAAATGACTCTAATTTTCCTAAACTTCGAATGCATATATATCGAGCGATAAATCATAAATAAACTTTTGCGAAGTTTTCTTAAAATTGCTCCAGATTTAAATGTTTCCCATATTTTTTTACTAACATTGTGTTCCACCCTAGTGCATTAGACGACTTAAATTTTGAGTCTATAGATTTTGTAGAAGTCTATCAAATTCTGTCCAAATCGAGTGATATTTAAATTTATGTATTTGAGACAAACCTTTATATATAGCCCCCAACACATTTGACGGATGTGATTTGGTATCGAAAATTTAGATCTACAAAGTGGTGCAGGGTATAATATTGTCGGCCCCGCCCGACTTTAGACTTTCCTTACTGGTTTTTTACTAACATTGTGTTCCACCCTAGTGCATTAGACGACTTAAATTTTGAGTCTATAGATTTTGTAGAAGTCTATCAAATTCTGTCCAAATCGAGTGATATTTAAATTTATGTATTTGAGACAAACCTTTATATATAGCCCCCAACACATTTGACGGATGTGATTTGGTATCGAAAATTTAGATCTACAAAGTGGTGCAGGGTATAATATTGTCGGCCCCGCCCGACTTTAGACTTTCCTTACTGGTTTTCTATTGCCGTTTTGCACCAGTACAATGCTACTGTGACTTTTCTCGCCCTTTCTTCAATATTAAGTTTAAAGTACAGCTTCCTGTCCAAAATAACCCTTAAGTATTTTGCACACTCATCAAAGGGAATTTCAACATCCCCTAAGAAGATGGGCTTACAGTGGGAATCTTGTGTTTTGTGCAGTAACTAGTTCTGTCTTTGCTCGATTTACCCCAAGACCATTATCTTGCCCATTTCTCAGTCTTCCGGAGACCTCCTTTTGTATAATATCTCTAATTGTCAATGGAAATTTTCCCCTGACTGCTGGAGCCACATCATCTGCATATACCACCACTTTTATTCTTTCATTTTCTAGGGAAACCAGAAGTTTGTTTATAGCAACATTCCAAAGAAGAGGTGATAAACTCCTCCTTGGGGAGTGCCTCTGTTCACATACCTTTGTATGTTTGCTTGTACTAATTTGGCTGAAATACGTTTCCTTATTAGAAGTTTGTCTAACAGCCTAAGTATACCTGGATCAACATTCAGAGTTGTCAGTCCATTTAATATCGAGCTCGGATGGACGTCATTGAATGTCCTTCGATGTCTAGAAACGCCAAGATTGTGTTTGACAGATAGTGAGCTTTCAGTAAAGATGACTGGAACTTCGAATAGCGAAAAATTACCTAATCACTGTAGTGTTTTTCAGGCTGAAATATTGCCAATAAGAGAGGTGGCTGAGAAGTAATGTACAAACAAATGTTGGCATAAATATATACTCAGACAGTCAACCTGCAATAAAATCCTAGGACTCTGTATTCCTTATCTCGAAAACGGCTACCGATTGCCGCAAATTTCTCAACGTGATGGTTGAGCAGTACGATATTCACTTAATGTCTGGCCTCAAGGCCGTATTCAGGGGGGGGGGTGGGGGATGAGGGGGATCAAACCCCCCCGAAATGAATGAATATTTTTATATAAATAAATATATATTTTTAGCTGCATAGAAAAATCTTATCGAAGATGTTGAAGGAAAGCTGAAGGTTTTATTTTGAAAACGCTTACCTATAAAACTTGCACAAATCCTAGAATACTAGTTGAAAAGCCCGTCAAACGACGGTCGAAAAAACAAATTGTTTTTGTTCTCGCACCACAAATTTCATTTTTGGAAAATGTATTTCTGCTTTTTATGTGTGTTTGTTGTTCTTTTTGTGAACATGACTCGCTTTGTTTGGCCATAACAACAACAACGAAACAGCCAAACACACATGTGTAAATGAAATGGCGCAAAACCTGCGTAAAGAACCTGCCTAATTCAGCGATGGAAGCACTTGGAGAGTGCAATAAAGCGATATTTCCAAAGGTGCATATTCTTTTAAAAATTTTGGTCACTTTGGCAGTAACTCAGGGATGGAAAATACAATTTTTAAGAAAGTACAAAAAAGGTATTTTTTGAGCGGAAAGGTACTTTTTACTAAATTTCAACAAAAATTTTTTTTACTAAATTTCAACAAAAATTTCACTGAAAGATTATTGTCAAGAGACTGAATTTTAAAGAAAATAAAATTTTGAAAAAATTTTCTATATAAATAAAATTTTGCAAAAATTTTCTATAGCCGGCTATCATACAAAAACCTTTTTTGGGCTTTGCCCAAATAAATTTGACAAACATTCTTTTCCTCTGTTGGTTAAGCTACACTTGTAGTTTAGTCAATGTAAGGTTTTAAGCTGCAATAAAAAAACAACAACAATGCTTTAAGAACAAAACCAACAATAACAAAACAAAACGAAGGGAAATAAAATTTTGCAAAAAAATTCTATAGAAAATAAATTTTGCAAAATTTTTTCTATAGAAATAAAGTTTTGCAAAAATTTCCTATAGAAATAACATTTTTACAAAATTTTCGATTGAAATAAAATTTTGACAAAATTATCTATAAAAATAAAATTTTGCAAAAATTCTATATAGAAATAAAATTTAGACAACATTTTTTACTGAAATAAAAAATTGAGAATATAGAATCGCATTCTTTTTTCGACTAAAACATTCTTGAAGTTCAATAAAATCCTGTTTTTGACTATATCTTTTACAAAATTGAGATTTTCTTCCCACATGAACATGTCTGTTTTGCAATATTTGTAAAAGACTATTAGCAAATAAGGTTGATAAAGACTTTCTCAAAATATTAAAATATTTTGTCAAAGCTATTGTACCATAAATCTGATATCGACTCAAAAATGTCTACACAAAAGGTACTAAATCATTCGCGGGGGTACTACGGTACTGACCGGGGTGAAAAAGTATTGAAAAAAGTACTTTAGTACTGCATTTTCCATCCCTGCAGTTACTACGTGCTCCTCCGAACGTTCATTTTCAAAAATGAAGAGATTAAAGACGTATCTTAGAAATTCGACTGGTGAGAGTAGACTCAATGGATTGGCATTAATGTCGGTTCATCGCCGAATAAATGTGCCGACTGAAGAAGTCATTGATTTATTTGCTGCCCAAAAAGCCAGTCGGCTCAATTTAATATTATAAAAATATTGTATACATACCTTTGCATAAATAAAATTTTCTACACATGAGATTATATGAATATTTTTTTAAAGTTGAACCCCCCCCCCCCGAATTAAAATCCTGGCTACGGCCTTACTGGGCCTGGTCATAGAAACATACCGGGGAACTGCGAAGCGGTTGAGTTAGCAGGGCTAGGAACTACTTTTCATATTCCATGGGAACTAGAATCTGTTGGCAACCTGCACGCTCTTACTGCGTGAGAAAGCTGTTATGATGTCAAATGTTCGATCGGAGAATTGAAAGGGTTGTAACGACATCAAGCAAATAGGGTCCCATTAAAACTTAAACCGCACACTAGATATGCTAGTGTTCTTAAGACGTCAGATATCACTCCTGATATCTGCTATAACGGGTGGCTGCCTGATAGGCGATTTTGCAGAAACTATTGGCGCGAAGTATAGTGACAACTATATGAGCTGTCATGATGCGGAGGAAAAGGAATGAATTAAACACCTCTTGTGAGAGTGTCCTGAATTTTGTGTAAGGCGTAAGCGAATTGTAGTGGCATATAGCTTTTGATTACTGGCTGCTCTGGAAAACGTTAATTTAAGCAGTCTGCTAATGTTTTTACAATAATGTGGTTGGATCAACAGAAGAAAATAATGGAGAAGGTTCAGAGGTTAAAACTAGAAGTGGTCATATATAATAGATACTTTTAGTTAATGTGGTATCACAATAGAATGAATAGTGTAAGTGAGCCTGAAACTAAATCGGTCTGTCACATTAACCAAACCTAAGATAATGTGCACGTGGCACTAAATTGTTGTGACTCACGATATATATATATATATATATATATATATATATATATATATATATATATATATATATATATATATATATATATATATATATATATATATATATATATATATATATATATATATATATATATATATATATATATATATATATATATATATATATAATTTTTTTCTCATTATTCACAACTTTACTATGAAACTCTGATGCACATTATTGAATGGTCCATAACTACACCCAAAAAAGGAATCTGATCACCCCAAACATGTTTTTTGGAGGTTAACATGAAACATTTTTGTTGCAAACATGTTTCATGTTAACCTCCAAAAAACATCAGAGTTTCATACTAAAATTGTGAATAATGAGAAAAAAATTCTACAGGGAAGTCATTGGCAAGGTTTACATTAAAAAAGCGAGCAAGTTTTATTCTTACAATATAAGTTTTATAAAAAATTGAATTTTTATTTGTATTTATAACAATTGTCAGTTAAACATTGCTGTAGCTCATTGCCGGGCAAGAAATTTTCTCGCTGCCTCTCTGAAGGGTTAAAACATCTACACCTGCCAATACCGTCGTTTTTGTGTCTGTTTTTTCATTACTTCTGCTGTTGGATAAATTTGAAATGAGATGAAGCTTGTTTATATAAGTTTTTATTACCTCCCGATATCAGCCAGTTTTTGTATGGTCCCAAAAGGAAGATCCTACCAATTTTATTTGTTGACCATCTTTACTTGCCTGGAATTCGCCGGATGTCCTTTAGCTACATAAATAGGAATGGTGGTTTTAGCACCCTCAGGACCCCGTAGCTACGTCAAAGGGGTGAAAGCTGCAATGTGTGCTCATTGTTAAAATTCCTCAAAAAGAGAAAAAATAACTTCGTGTAGATGGCGAGAACACAGCATATGTAATACTGCATGGTATATGTCATTAATAAAATATATTTTAATATAAATAAATACTATCAAAATTCTGCCTAAAATCGAAAAACTGTAATAAGCTGATACCTTGAAAGTACCTTCCTAAATATACCTTTACATAGCCCTGGAAATTAAAAATAAGACTTGAATTATAGGTACTACACAACCATATTTCATTTATTTTTAATATAATTTAATCTTGCATCTAACATTGAAGAACGTAATGGCCGGTACTATGTTCGGTTTCCGCAGCATTGTAAAATTAGTTTTTTAAATCCAAAGTAAAGTAAAATTAATGGTCATGGTCCTTCTTTTTCAAATCAATGTGGTTTCGCCAGAGAGTAATCCACAACGTTAGGCACATCTGGCATTATTTTGAGGACCGAACTGTGGCCGACCACAGCGATAGCTCGCACAACCGTTGTTGCAGCTGGCTGTTTGGCAAAATGTATAAAGGCAATAGATGCAGCATGACATTAAGGGAATCTGTTCTTACTAAATGCGCCTGATACACAAGCATACACAAGCAAGTGCCGGCCACCAGACTACAACACCATATATCATTATAGAGGTCTAACCACTGCCGTGTATAGCCAATGCACAATTTTCGGTTTTAGTCCCCACTTTTTCTGTCTTTGCAGGATTTACCCCAAGGCCATTCTCTCTGATTGTCCCTGACTGTGGATGGGAATTTTCCCCTGACTGCTGGAGCCACATCGTCTGCGTATGCCACTACTTTTATCCTTTCTTTTTCTAGGGAAACCAGAAGGTTGTTTATTGCAACATTCCAAAGAAGAGGTGATAGAACTCCTCCTTGGGGAGTGCCTCTGTTCACATACCTTTGTATGTTTGCTTGTCCTAATGTGGCTGAAATACGTCTCCTCATTAGAAGTTTGTCTAACAGACTAAGTATACCTGGATTAACATTCAGATCTGTCAGTCCATTTAATATCGAGCTCGGATGGACGTTATTGAATGTCCATTCGATGTCAAGAAACGCCACGATTGTGTATTCATTGACAGATAGTGAGCTTTCAATAAAGCTGACTAGTTCATGTAATGCGGTCTCAGTAGACCTGCCCTTCGAGTATGCATGCTGTCGTTTCGAAAGCAAACTTAAATCGTATGTGTCATTATTCTCCAAAGCCACTTTTATGCTACCCATATTCTCATCGGAAATACGTAAAGACCAGATAATTCGAATTGTTGAAAATCACCATTATGCCCAATCCGTACCACATTTTGTCTTCCATTTTCAAATGAACATCCGAAATTAATTTAGCCTTGACGGCGGCAGTCGCTGTACTACGAGTGTCTGTGCAAACAATCGAGCCACTAACTGCGTATATATATGTGATAATTTTGTGTTATTTTGCGACGTTGTCAATAACATTTCGAAGAAATAAACCCAGAAAGTACCAAAATTGCTGTTTTTCCTTCAAAATATATTGTCAACAATATAATTTTTCAATGCGTAAGGATGATTGAGGATAACTTTTTTCGCTCCAACAAACATAGTACCGGCCTTTAGCTGTAATAAAGCTACGCAATCTACTGAATTGTTGCCATAGGAAATACTGAGTGATTCTTGTATTCGTTTCATACATCGCAAAGCTGCAAGTGTAACTAGTCCTATGCGGTAATCAATTTCTTTCCAAAGACAATACCAAATACATTCTTCCTGCTCAAATCCATTTATAGAATAAAGAAGATGTCAGTATATGCTTTCTATCGAACATGCAAAAATTATTCCATATCGGTTCCTAATTATATATAGCCCCCTTATAAACCGAGGAATAAATTTCATCCGACCGGGTTGAAATTTTGAAATTATGTTAAGAAGTTTTAAAATACCTCTCCATCGGCAAGTTTTACCACAACCCAAGTAAATCTATTGTGCAAGACAGTCTTTAGTTGCACTTTCTACGCAATCCATGGTGGCACATATAAACATGTTTTATCATCAGATTTAGTACGAAGATTGGGCAACCCTAGTGTTAAAATCTACTAAATGTTCAGCTTGACATTTTTGAAGTTATAAGTACTCACAACGTTACGATTGGCGATGGAGCTCCGTCAAGGACCAGTGTTTATCGATGGTATGGTGAAATCAACCGAGGTCGTAGTTCACACCAAGACGAATTCCGTGAAGGTCGTCCAAAATCATTTGTTATTCCGGAAACCATTGATGTTGTGCGCCAACTGGTACTGTGAGATCGTCATGTAACCTATCGTGAGACATTACATGCATACAGTCAATATTGCATGATCATGTTAGGTTAGGTTTTCGAAAAAAACTGGACATACTGTAATTGTACCACTTTACTAACGCAGAGCACAATCATTTACTTGACATTTATCTTCCACGAAATCAGGAAAACCAACCACCGAAGAAGGATCATTTTTCACTACTACAATGCGAGCTTTCAACTTCGAGCAAACAACTTCAGTTTTGACCACTCAAAACATCGCTTTGATGGGTCATCCGCCAATTCCTCCTATTTTCATCGATATATTTTGAACCACTCAACTTATCACAGATCCATCGTCATTCAACCGTCGAACTGAACGGACGTGTTGTTTAATAGCGGACGGGTCGGCAGGTTGCAAAAATTTGACAAGTCGAACCTTACTTAAGGTAACGACATCAAAAGGAGGTAATCCCTCAAAAAAGAGATTTAACCCTCCGATGCCTTTGCCTTTATAGTGAGAATAGTACGCGGACGTGTGAATAGGTCCGTATGGACCTTGAATTTCACTAATAAATGCATGTTTTGGGCATCATTATAATTTTTTTTATTGTTTCAACACATAATTTACTTGTTCTGAACACAAAGACCTAAACTCAAAGACATTAGGGATAATGATAATAACAAAAAATTCTAAGAACAAAAATACACATTCGAATTTCGAAGAGCAAAAATACACACATATTTTATTTTAGTCGTCATTGAGAGAGCAACAAAAGTACATGTGCACCGAATGTACGTGTTTGTTGTTTTTTATGATTATTTTTTCTCACACATACATTCTCAACTTTATTTCTGCGCATCAGTGAAGTAATCTCTAAATGTCTTTGAGTTCAGGTAGACGTACGAAAGAGTATAAAAGAAGTTGTAGTTTCGTAAACCAAATCAGTCAAAGTTTAGACAGCGAAGAGTAAAATATAAATATGGCAGATGCAAGTAATTTGGACGTTGCTGAAATTGTTGTTCGCCGTAGTACACGTTACCAGCAAATGACTGCGGATGAAAGGCGTACAGCTGATAGTAGATTTGCTGATTTTATGGATGAAGAAATTGATATTGCTGCAATTGATAATTATGAAGTTGAGGATGATGAAGATCGCACATACCAACATGCTGAAGAGTCAGATGCCGAAACTGAAGGATACGTCGAGCTAAATGAAGATACTGATGATGAAGAGGAAGAAAATGATGGACAGGAAACGAATGAAAGTTACTATATTGGTAAAGATGGCACCCAATGGAGTAAAAAAGAACCACCAACATCACGCACTCGTTATCATAACGTGGTTGACTTCAGAAGTAGGAAACCAGGACCAACAGGAAATATACACGACCCCTATACAATAATGCGTTCAATCATGACAGAGGAAATAATACACTTAGTTCTACGTTAAACAAATCGTAAAGGCAGAGAAGTTACAGCTGCATGGAATTTAGCGAATCCCACGAAGAAAAAGGAGTGGAAGCCAGTGACAGTGAAAGAGTTTGACGCCTTTGTAGCTATTCTTTTGTATGCTGGACTCACAAGATCAAACCATGAACCAGCTATGGAATTATGGGACGCGACGCGTTGCCCAATATACAAAGTTGTCGTACGATCGCTTCATGTGTATAAAGCAATTTATTCGATTCGACAATGGAAACACTCGACAACAGCGACTCATCAACAGCAAAACTGCGGCTATTGACGACATTTGGGAAATGCTGCAACATAACTTGGCAGCAGCTTACACTCCTCATGAAGCACTAACAGTTGATGAGTTATTATCCTGTGAAGGGAATGATATATTCTGGAAAACTGCCAAACCAACAACGGGAGATAAACCAAGGACAGAACGTAGTGCTGGATCTTGTGGAAAAATATTTAGATGTTGGCCGTACTATATACGCGGATAATTTCTTTACCACTCTTGACTTGGCGCGTATTTTGTTGAGGAGGAAGACCGCATATGTTAGTACAGTGCGCTACAACAAAACATTCATTCCACAGGAGTTCAAGAAGAACCCGAAGCGCACCATCAATAGCACATTATTTGGGTTCAACGAGGGGGATATATCGTTATGCTCATACGTGCCAAAAAAATAAAGTGGTGAACGTGTCTCCACAATGCACTACACCTGTCTCGTTGACGAGCAAACCGAGAAGCCCTATGCCATATTATATTACAACGCCAACAAATGCGGCGTTGATACCATGGATCAAATGCTAGGCACTTACAGCTGCAAAAGAGCAACACAACGATGGCCGTTGGCCATGTTTTATAATATGGTGGACGTCGCTGCATTGGCTGCTTTTACGATTTACAACGAAATGAAGCCTATAAAAAGGAGTGACAGGCGGCGGTCGTTCTTGTTACTGCTAACGAAACAATTGGCTGTACCAAATATCGAAGAACGTGCCCTGAACAACCATATAACCTCATATCCAAGGATACGCAATGCGATGGAAGCATTCGATGTCAGGGTAAGAAAAACATCATCAAATTCAAGAATATAATATATATTTATTTGTTTTTTATTTTTCTTTTCATTTCAGGTATTACCAAGACCGATGGAAGGCAATGTACCGTCGTTTGCGGCTAGGTCAAGTAGACCGTCATGTAGGCTTTGCCGTTCTGAATACGGGCGGCAGCGGAAATCGCGGCATACTGCTTCGGCTGCGGCAACGCTGTTTGCGGAGAACATAGCACACTTTTACATCGCTGCAACACTTGCGCACAGGGCAGGGGACAAGAAGTACACGCTTAACAACAATAAATTTTAAATTTTTTATAATAGTCTTAAGAAAATTCAAGCAAAAAAAATTAAAAAAATTGAAAAAATTATTTAATTATAAACAATAAAAACAAAACAAAAAAATCAAAAAAAAATTATATGAAAAAAACATGATTTACAAAAAAGGTCCGTAGGGACCTTTTCACACGGCCGTGAAGTTCAGAACTGTCACTCATCGGAGGGTTAAGGTACGCAGAAATGCATTGTTTATCCTAAAGATATTAGGATCAGTCCAATCACGTTGTCGACTAAGCAAAGCAATTCCTTAAAATGGGCGCAAGGTATTCTTGAAACTGGAAAGACGGAAAGATCACCGGATGAACTGCCATCTTCCAAAAGGATCAAAGATCGTTTGCCTCAGTGGGAAAAAACAGTCTTGTGATGGCGATTGTAAATAGGAATGAATAGCAGTTGACGGTATTGTTCCAAAGCACAAGTAGGGGGAAATTGAGAATGCTTTGTCTGGCGTCTACTCACAGGTGCTGGAAAAGTTTCCCGGCCTAGATTCTCGACACCAAGAGGCTGGTTGGTATCAAGAACAATTTAAGCTAGTCGCATTTGAGGACCAGAAGTCTATAGAATGTTTTAAAGCTGCGTTGATACACACAAATTATTTTTCTGATTCATTCACGAAATTATTGATCCAATTAATTTTTTAATTGAAATGTCTTCAATCACAGAAATGATAGTATCAATTAAAAAATTAATTGAAGGTCAATTAAAAAATTAATTGATACTATTAATTTTTGTTTCAATTACAAAATTTGTTGTTTTAATTGAATTTTAAATTGAATATTTTTTAAAACTCAATTAAAATTTTAATTGGAAATTTTTTTGTGAATTTTTTTTTCTGTGTACTAATTGGTGAAGTTTGGGAAGGAGATGCTCTAGAGTTAGTTGAGTTGAAAGACATACCGGCTCGACCTAGAGCACATGCGTGGATACTTTCAAACCCACCTGACCCTGAATCTATTTTAAATAGACTGAAACAATTCAATCCAGATCTTGCAACAGCTAATGGGAAGGTTGGCCGTTTAGATGAAGTGGATGGACCAAGACGGCATGCAGCGTTCATATTGAACACTCATGGACAGACATGGATAGACACCGTATGCGAGAGGAGGTTTCTACAGCCTCAAAACTCACCAAAGTTGAACCTATGGTTATTGCGAGAGTCACCGAGATCTCTGAAGAGGACATTCTTGATGACTTTTTGCTTGCCTAGCTAAACTACATCAGTTTCAAATTTAATGTTCATACCACCAAGACCATATTAGAATAGGTATAGGGAATCGTTCAATATGATGATACCGGAAATACCAGGGACAAATATGAGCACTGTGCAAGATATCGAACACGCAGTGTAGCTGATTACTAAGGCCTTCAACATCTCACTGAAAGCTGCATGCCATAAAGGGAAGCCAAGGGGTAAAAATCGACCACCATGGTGGTCTATGGAGTTAATTAATATGAGGAAATCCTGCAGGCAGCTCTTTAACAAAGCAAAGTCCACCAGAGCTCCGGAGGATTGAGACGCTTACAAGAAGAATCTGAGAGGATACAAACGAGAACTGAGAAAGGCTCAGCATAACTCTTGGAATGTTTACTGCAGCAGTATTGAGAATACGTCCGAGGCTTCCAGAGTACGGAAGGTACTAGCATCCACTAACTCCGCTCCAGGTTTCATTAAAGCATCGGAGGGCAATTGGACAGCGTCCAGTGAGGAGACGCTGGAGATGCTATTGGACGCACATTATCCTGGAAATCAGACGGTTGAACCAAATTCTGGCGGTGCTACAGTGGCTCAGCGGTCATTTCCTATTGAGGAAATTGTATCAGAATCTAGAATAAAATCAAATCCCCCGTACCAGATGGAATTACTCCGGCGGAGTTACAAGCAGTGACTGACAGAATTATTCCCTGGTTGTAGGCGATATATACAGGATGTATCAACTTAGCATATATTCCAGGAAAGTGGAGGGAAACAAGAATGGTTTTCATACCTAAAGTGGGAAAAGCCTCTCACTGGAGTGCGAAGGATTTCCGACCAATCAGCTTATCCTCATTCCTACTTAAGACTCTGGAGAGGATGATAGATATTTATCTTAGAACTAGCGTCGATTCAAGTTTGCTCTCGAAACGACAGCATGCATACTCGAAAGGCAGGTCTACTGAGACCGCATTACATGAACTAGTCAGCTTTATTGAAAGCTCACTATCTGTCAAAGAGTACACAATCGTGGCGTTTCTAGACACCGAAGGGGCGTTCAATAACATCCACCCGTAGCTTTGTACTCGTGCAAAAAGGCAATAGGAATAAGTGGGGACTAAAACCAAAAATTTTGCATTGGCTATACACGGCAGTGGATAGAACTATAATGCTATATAGTGTTGTAGTCTGGTGGCCGGCACTTCACCAGCCGAGAAGTTTAGACAAAGTTCAGCGTAAGGCGTGCTCGTGTATCTCAGGCGCATTCAGCAAAACAGGAACAAAATCCCTCATACTACGTTCGCACTAGACACGAAATCTCGCTATTTAGAACCAAAATCTCTTTACAAATCTCAAGTGTTCGGACTGGCAAAATAACGAGATTGCGTAGATTTGAGGATGAAAAAGTTGTTTGTAAATATATCAAAAGGCTTAGCTGGGCAAACAAAAAGGTGACGAGTGTCATGTGGCCCTTGATTACAGATAGGACACACGTAAACTACGCTGCTATCAATCACTGATAAATATGAATTGAGGCGGCTGCACTTGCCTGATCTTAGTTGGGCCAAAACTACCCTGTCTGCCGTGGGAGGTCTCTCTCCTCCGCTGCTATGGGCGGCGGTCGGACTCTGAGAACTGGATTAACCTTGTAGCTTCTCACCGTTTCAGCTACAGTATCCTCAAGAATCCTGTTAAGACCTGTCTGGTATCCTACTGGGATGATCTTGGTCTCCGCATAAAGGTGATCAAGGTGTGTACTGGAGACATCCTGTTGCGGTTCTAAGGGCAGCGTTCTGACAGGTCTGTATGTTATTCCACTGCGTATCGCTCGTTTGAGGTGTCCACACTGGCGCTGCATAGTTGTCCGCACCCCAAGTGCTGCCGGCAAGCGTCTTGAGGACCTTGTTTCTACCGCGGAGCTTATCACAAATTGCAGTGGCATGGGCGGATGACTTAAAAAGGCTGTCGAATGTGACCCCGAGAATCTTGGGGTAATTTGTTGTCGGAATTGTTTCGCCATCGACACTGACATTCAACTGCCTGCGTACTTCCGCCGTCCATGTAGTGAATAGTGTGTCTGAGGATTTGGTCGTAGATATCCTCAAATTTCTTGCAGTGAAATAACTTGTGCAATCGTCTGCATATGACACAATCTCGACGCCGTCAGGAGGGGGTGGAATCGAGGACAGGTAGAGGTTAAACAGATATCACCCCGCCCTGGGGAACTCCCTGTTTAACTCTACGGGGTTTTGACTTATTGTCCCTGAATTCCAAGTACGACTGGCGTCCACACATATAATTCAGAACCCAACGCTTTGTTCCTGCCGGTAGAGATGTATTCTCGATGTCCTCAAAAAATGTGGCATGGTTGACCGTATCGAACGCTTTCGATAGGTCAAGCGCCACGAGGACCGTCCTATAACACGGCTTGGGCTGATAAAGTCCCCTATTCATATGTGTCGAAATGGCATGTAAGGCTGTCGTCGTACTGTGTACCTTACGGAATCCATGTTGATGGTGGGCAGCTGGAAAATTTTCCTCAGGGCTGGGGAGGAGTAGCGCCTCAAGTGTCTTGGCTACTGGCGAGAGGGATATCGGTCTGTACGATTCACCTTTACTCGAATCTTTGCCTGGCTTCAATAGTGGAATCACTCTTCCCATCTTCCAGACATCGGGTATAATGAGTGATTCCAAGGACAAATTGAGGAGTGATTCCAAGGACAAATTGGTCAGGTACTCAACTCCCAGTATTCCCAGATGCTTCAACATTAGCATTGAATGATTCACGCTGTTGATGACATTGGTAACTTCGGCTGCGGTAAATTGTGGTGTGTCGTCGGCTCGGAGACCACGTATGCGACGAGTGGCTCTCCTTTTTGCTTTATCACTCTCGGGATGCTCGACAAACTGTCGGTTGAAGTATTTGGCGCATCTCCTCGGATAAGTCACAGTCACGTCGCCAAATGTGACTGAAATCCCATCATCCCTTGTATCGGCGTTCGAGAGGGCTCTCACTGTTGACCACAATTTACCTGTCCCTGTGCTTAAGTTACATTGCTTCAGGTGCACTAACAAAGTGTTCCGCTTGTGCTCGTCGACTATCTTTCTAATCTCTAGATTTAGTTCTCTGATTCTAGAATCAGCAGGATTAGCACGACGGCGTTCATCTCGCTCGTTTACGAGTCCCGACGCTTCGGCTGGGAAGTTGGGTCTCACTTGGACAATTCGACCAGCGGGTATGAAACGAGCGGCTGCTTTGTTGATGATGTCCCGGAATGCCCTCTGGGCAACATGAACATGAAAGGGGGCGGGAGCTCACTGAAGCGGCGATCGGAGTATTCTCTGAAGCTTTCCAGTTGGCTTTCTTTTGATGGATAAACGTCCGGCGTTCAGAGGTTATGAAATCGAAGGGTCGGTTAATGGTGAGAATTATGGGGAGGTGGCCCAATCCCAATGAAATGACGGGTTGTCAGGAAACGTAATTTATCAGACCTGGCGACGCTAAAGATAAATCTGGCGAACTGCTGCAGTCACCCATAATTCTCGTGGGGCCTCTTCGTTCACCGTGCAAAATGTGGAGTCATCTATCTACTCTGCCAAAGCTGTGCCCCTCTATTCATTACCTAGGAGTGAATGCCAAAGGTCATGGTGGGCATTAAAGTCTCTTAGAACCAATCGGTTATGTCGCATAGTATCAGGCTCACTTAGACTATTCAGTCCATTGTGATACCACATTGGTGAACTTCTCTCTTATCACTGAGTGCTGCCCGATTCCATGTTAAGCTCAATGACAAGGGACCTCCTTTTTATAGCCGAGTCTGAACGGCGTTCCACATTGCAGTGAAACCACTTAGAGAAGCTTTGAAATCCTCAGAAATGTCACCAGCATTACTGAGGTGAAATAATCCACCGCTGAAAAACTTTTTGGTGTTCGGTCAAAGCAGGAATCGAACCCACGACCTTGTGTATGCAAGGCGGGCATGCTAACCATTGCACCACGGCGGCTCGTATCTTGCATTCAAGTACCAACAACGATATACATATCGGACATTTCTAGCTCGAAATATTTTTTGTTTGTTTTTATTGCTACAATTTTTGCCAATTTAAAATCTGGCACAGAAATAACTATGAAAACTTACCATATGACCAAGTAATTTTATTGATTTTTTATTCTAGGAATTTCTTCTTGCAATCGATGTAACGTCTAGTGGAACTCCAGAGGAGAAGTTGAAATGGGCATTCCGGATGTACGATGTTGATGGGAATGGTGTTATTGACATTCAGGAAATGACTAAGATAGTGCAGGTAATTGAATATAATTTGATGAACATAGTACATAAAATAGTAGTTTACCATTGGTTTTTACCAAATTATTACCAAAGATTTATATAGTTATGTCGATTTCGCTTCTCATTAAAAGCGAAAAATTTTCTACATTGGTCAGTGTAAGATTTGGATTTAGGATAGCTCACAATATCAATTTGCAAGATCTTAATAATGCCATTATAGTTGAGGAGCAAAATTTTTGAATTTCCACTTTCTCTGGACTAAAGGTGGAATTACATACCATCCGGTAATCCGTGCGTATTTTATATGCTATTGCCAAAAAAGTTAAAAAGTGGGAAAAACTATTATTTGAGTTACACGACAACGTAACGGACGCATAAACTTTTAACTTTTCAATGTGTCGGGTGCGTTGACAACACGTAAACTAATCAACAAACGAAAAACAATCTAAAAAATCTAGAGGAGAGGAATGAATCAGCAAATCTAGTGGTGTTCCGGAGCATGCTGTGTTACTCAATCGAAAAATCGTATTCGTCAACGCATTCGAATGTAACGAACCCACGCATGACGAATGGTATGTAATTCCTTCTTCAGACAATGTTAAGAAATTTTAAGATCCCTTTCCAAGTGTTACTACAACCCTAGTAGATGTAAAGGGTGATTTGTTAAGAGCTTGATAACTTTTTTTTAAAAAAAACGCATAAAATTTGCAAAATCTCATCGGTTCATTATTTGAAACGTTAGATTGGTCCATGACATTTACTTTTTGAAGATAATTTCATTTAAATGTTGACCGCGGCTGCGTCTTAGGTGGTCCATTCGGAAAGTCCAATTTTGGGCAACTTTTTCGAGCATTTCGGCCGGAATAGCCCGAATTTCTTCGGAAATGTTGTCTTCCAAAGCTGGAATAGTTGCTGGCTTATTTCTGTAGACTTTAGACTTGACGTAGCCCCACAAAAAATAGTCTAAAGGCGTCAAATCGCATGATCTTGGTGGCCAACTTACCGGTCCATTTCTTGAGATGAATTGTTCTCCGAAGTTTTCCCTCAAAATGGCCATAGAATCGCGAGCTGTGTGGCATGTAGCGCCATCTTGTTGAAACCACATGTCAACCAAGTTCAGTTCTTCCATTTTTGGCAACAAAAAGTTTGTTAGCATCGAACGATAGCGATCGCCATTCACCGTAACGTTGCGTCCAACAGCATCTTTGAAAAAATACGGTCCAATGATTCCACCAGCGTACAAACCACACCAAACAGTGCATTTTTCGGAATGCATGGGCAGTTCTTGAACGGCTTCTGGTTGCTCTTCACTCCAAATGCGGCAATTTTGCTTATTTACGTAGCCATTCAACCAGAAATGAGCCTCATCGCTGAACAAAATTTGTCGATAAAAAAGCGGATTTTCTGCCACTGATTTTGGTAATAAAATTCAATGATTTGCAAGCGTTGCTCGTTAGTAAGTCTATTCATGATGAAATGTCAAAGCATACTGAGCATCTTTCTCTTTGACACCATGTCTGAAATCCCACGTGATCTGTCAAATACTAATGCATGAAAATCCTAACCTCAAAAGAATCACCCTATAGATGACAGTCTTTTGTAGAACTTTCTTCGCAATCCATGGTGAAGGGTACATAATATTCGGCCTGGCCGAACTTACTTGTTTCATATTACCATTGCGAATTATGTTATGTATGTTAACACTGAAAAAAATCATACGGTTCCAATGATTTTGTCTTTACACCAATGATTTTGGTATTGATTCCGAGCCAAAGAAGCGGAGAATTGAAATAAGCATACATTTAAGACACAATCCTATTCTAAATTTGAGTTTTCTAGGAAACAAATGTTGATTAAAACGCTTTTTTCAGGCCACAGAGCACCAAGTTTCATATTGCACAAATTTTGCACAAGGAGTGCAACTGATAGGTTTAAATTTAGATATAGTTACCATATATATCATTTGACCGATTTACACTCATATAAACACCAAAGTCTGACACAAGGAGTATAAATAACATTTTAGATAAGTATGTTAAATTTGGTTGAAATCGGTTCAGATTTATATATATCTATCGCCCGATATAGATGTAATTGACTCTAGATGTCAGAGATTAGACTTAATTTGCTTCAATTTTGCACAAAAAGTGAATTGAAGGAAGGTCAAGTATGCCAAATCTAGTTCACATTGGCTAAAATTTAGATATAGCTCCCATATATACATATGTACACCTGAATTGGAGAAATATGATGTAAAATTTCATATTTTGCAACCAATTTCATCGGAATTTTACACCAGTTGACTTGATATTTTACACAGCGAATAGATTTAACATCCTGTTTAAGTTTAAGTCAAGAGATTTTGTAGAATTATAAACAATATTGTTCAAATCGTTTCAGATGTAAATACATGTGTAAAGGAAATAAATAGCCACCCCACATATTTGAAAGAGTATAGGCTTTACTTTTAATAACTTTTTAGTGTTTATTTCGATGTACTTTTTGTGGTAATTTTTTTACGAAATTATAAAATTCAAAGCAATATTAATATTCAATTCATCTATATTTCTAGGCTATATACGATATGCTTGGAGCATGTTCTTCAAACAGACCAGCAGACTCTGCCGAAGAAAGAGCGAAAAATATTTTTTCCAAAATGGATGAAAATAATGACGGTCAATTAACACAAGAAGAGTTTCTTAAAGGTTGTCTTCAAGATGAAGAGCTATCCAAAATGTTGGCACCATAAATTAAATTTTAAGTATATAGAAACATATGACTTTTATCATTTTATTTACTACGTATAAGAAGTGCACAATAAACTTAAAAATGACAAATACAGTATTCTGTATCTATTTGTATAAAATAATTTGGACTCCTAAAACAAGGATATGTATTGGTTTGAAAATTGCAATTAGAATAACTTATAGTCCTATTTTACCCATGAGGGCAGCCTGGTTCTAGGTTAAATCCAGTGATAAGGTACTTTCCGTTTACAACCACATCCAAACGCCGCACATAAGCAATACCATATCGCCTGTGCAAATAACAAAATCGTTAGTCTGCATTTTCGACGTGTTCAGTTTTACAATTTTCTTCCGATTTTGGTCGACATATTTGAGCAGTGACATTGTGTGACTATAGATAATTTTTTTAAACGACAACAAAATTTTTTTGGGTAAGTTTAACGTCTAGTATCGAAACATCTTTAATTAAATATAGCGAGAATTTATGAACATCTCAAAAAAATTAATTTATTTGCTTGAGTATTATGAAAATATTTCACCCTTTTTAAAATGTAAATATAAAATGAAAAGTTTACTCTATTTTCTACGCTTCGTACATATAATTGTAATACAACTTATATTTACAAGCACACAATAAAGTGTCTCGTAAATTTAAGAAGATTTTTAAAAGAATTTTCCAGAATTTTAGTTCATTTTTCGTATCTTCAACGAATATTAACTACTCGAAAGGAAATTTTACAAATTTTACGTAGCAATCGTTTCGTTCATGACCTACAAAATACGATGGACATTTTCTTAAAATTTGTCTGAGCTGGTAGTTAAAAACTCGTTTGTCATACGATAAAACTATTTGTGAAATGTAAAGTACTTTCTAAATAATAAGTGCAATTTACTATAAGATTGTTTTTATGAGAAAATATTTTTTTTTACGAAAAATGAACTTGAAAGCAGATAGCAATTTCTTACTGGCAATTCTTATAGTTAATAATAGTTGGTCGAATATTTCTCAATGTAATATTTTTAGTTCACATGTAATTAAATTTATGGACATTTTTGTCAAAAATGGGTTGATAACATTTCATGAAGGTTTTGTTAATTTTAAGTTAAACTTTTCATCGTTATTAAATTGATGTGCCTTTACGAATGTTGTTCTTAGTGTAAATTGTCAGCAGATGCGATGAACTAATACGTAGTACAGAGATCTTTCTCGGCAAAGTGGAATGTGATTAATGTAAAGATGATGTTACTTGAATTTTGTTTGAGAGTGAGAGCAATGCAATAATTAGAAATGTAGCGAGTGCTGGGATGTTGTGTATATCTGAGCGTGGGGTTGTTTTTATTTTTGTTCTTTCAGTGGTTTGTGTGTGTTTGTTATTCGCGGACAGTTTATTTGGCTGGATGAGGTGTTGTTTTCAATGAAGGCACATGTGTTTTTGTTGTTGTAGAAATATTTGGGTTTGCCCGGTTTTGTTTGGCATGCTTCAGTTGTATAGTTGGCGTGGGCCGTTGTGTCTTTTTAGCAGGTATGCACTAAGGGAATATAAAGGTATGGAATATCTTGCTATTTCGAGATATATTAGCGTTTACTTCTTAAACCTTTTAAATAAGTTATAAACCCTTTAATGCCCAAGCCCGCCTATAGGCGGGCTTCATTTAATAAGGAAGCTTTTAGTAAAACACACCTTACGACAACAAAAATGGGCAAAATAAAAAGAAAACTTATTTGAAACTATTCAAGAGGCTTTGCAGCATATGCTGAATTTTAACGTATACATTTTTCTTGCTTAGTTCTCTTGCTTTTATGTCGTTAACATTAAAGATTTAATCAGCTGGCAAAAAAAATGGGGCATTAGAGGGTTAATACTTTAGCGATGAGATGTGCGATGGTGATCGGAAGCTTAGGAAAAAGTCATTAAGAATATTCAATGTTTAAGAAAAAATGATTGAACAATTGTGGGATATCTGCAGAAGTGGACTGTAAGTATATTTGAAAACTCCCACAATTGTAATGAATTTATGGTAGTTTTCAAAGCAATAAAGAAAAAGGCAAAAGGGTTTCGTTTTAATATGGCATACAAGTGACTTTATTGATGAGATTTCAGCTCCTTACCGCTTGAGTTGCTGTAGCACAAGTGAAGCTTCATTAACTCAAGCCATTTCTAGCGATACGAAATTCAATTGGAAAGTTGGTTAAAATGGTGGTCCTTTATCCGATTGAGTGAAAGCTATACTTCATAGTTGGTTCAATTGGATAAAGGGTTGCCATATATAAATAAATTCAAATTAATTGTTAGATACTTTTAAAGTAAAAACGTTAATGGCTTAATTCAAGTAAAGAAATTCATTTATAGACAATGGGTTATAGAAACAATGTATGTTGAAAAAAAAGTGTTGTTGAACTAGCTTCAACATGCCGCCCCTCTTGCAGCATTGCAACTTAGTAGTGACATGCTCCCGATATGATCCATCCAAAAACAGTACTCTGGGAAATTGGCATTGATGAAGACGTCTGGATTAGACCCGCTCGAAGAATTCTTGGAATTTGGTCGTTGGCCAACACTATTTCGATATTTGTGGGATGGTAAAAATGAGGATCGGCTAAATCTACCAAGTGGTTATATAAAGTTGTCAAGCGTTTATCATTTGTGGTCTCGGGGAAGGTGGTATTCAATTGGCTTCGCACTTCTCCGGTGATTTGCACCTTTGCCGATTTATCGTGATAGGACAAGAGGTTAAGAGTGCAATAATACCGATTTCCTTTCCTGGTTGTAGGCAGACGTAATCTTTCGACAAAGTCGGTTTTCACGATAGTCTGCGATGCTCCAGAATTAATTATCAAGCGGGTTTTCTGCAGCCCCTGCGGTGTCAAAACCTTAGCCATTGCAGTGGGCAAGAACACATGAGTTTTGTTCCTGGAGCTGAGACGGTCGCTGACATAAGGTTTTTTGTGGGAAGCGGATGCTTTTTCAGGATTGTCATTGCGTCTTGTTTCATCGATAGTTCGTCTGTGAGTTTCCTTTTTCCCGGATGGGTGTTTGATGGGTGGAGACCTTTTAGAAGCAGCATGTTTGGTTTGTGTTGTATACGTGGCGGGTCGAGCTGTTGATTTCCGGTTGTTGTCCGTGTGTAGCATTGTATGATGTGAGCCGTTGCAGACCAGACATGACCTTCTTGATGGACACCTGTCCCGAGTATGCGAGGAACATAAACAGTTGAAGCAAAAGTTCTTTTTCCTCGCCGTCTCTCGTCGTTCGACCACAGTCATGTTCGAAAATTTTAAGCAGTCTTTCAAAAAATGTCTTTCTTGGCAGATACGACATTTTGGTACGCTAGAAGCAATGCTGAAACGTAAAGATTTTATTTGATATGTGAACGGTGAACGGAAGCTAGATATAAATATATTAAGCACTCGGTAATATGCATAGTTTGACTAAAGGGCGAACGATTACTCCATTTTGAGTTCGCACTTCAGCCACACGTACATTCGAGTCGGTTCCTTGGAAAACTTTTTCTATACGACCAAGACGCCATTCCGTTGGAGGCAAATTATCATCCCGCACGATTACAAAGTCATCTTTTTTTAGATTTTTCTGAATAGATTTCCATTTATAACGACGTTGTAGATCACTAATATATTCATTTTTCCAGCGCTTGGAAAAATGTTTTTGGATGAGCTTAATGTGAGATTATCGGAAACTTCTTCGGGAATAGCAGTTAATGCAGTTCCCCTTAAGAAGTGGCCGGGTGTCAGTGGAGCAAGCTCATTCGGATCTTCAGTCATCGGAGAAAGCGGACGAGAATTTAATATGCTTTCGATCCGAATCAACAATGTGGAAAACTCTTCAAAGGTGTATTTATAAGCCCCCGCAACTTTCTTAAGATGTGTTTTCATGCTCTTCACACCGGCTTCCCATAAGCCTCCCATATGAGGAGCATGAGGTGGTATAAAGACCCAGGTAAACCCATGGAGATTATATTTTGATATTAAAGCCTTTTCAGAAGACCGTATAAAATTCTTATATTCCTGAGTCAATGTACGATTCGCACCAACAAAGTTGGTTCCATTATCGGAAAAGACTTTATTTGGGAATCCCCTTCTACCTACAAATCTACTAAACGTAGCTAAGAAAGCTTCAGACGACAAATCAGAACATACTTCCAAATGAATTGCACGTGTCGACAAACAGACGAATATCGCAGCATAACCTTTCTGAGTTTTTGCGTTTCGCAGTCGTGATGTCTTGAGCTCGAATGGGCCAGCGAAATCGATACCGGTATTCGTGAACGGTGGTGAAAATGTACATCTTTCAACTGGCAGAGCAGCCATGATTTGATTTCGAATTCGATTCTTATATATGGCACAGGATCGACAATTTCTTATGCATTGACGAACAGAATTTTTCAATCGAATTACATAAAATTCTTGGCGTATAGCACGTAGCATACTTTGATGTTCTGCGTGCATCAAGATTTTATGTGTGAAGTCAATAAAGAGTTTGCAAAAACGTGACTTCTCAGGGAGAATTATTGGATGTCTTTCGTTATAATTCATATCCGAATTAGCCAAACGTCCATTGACTCGCAGTAAGTGGTTCTCGTCGAGAAAGGGATTTAATGTTAATAGACGGCTTTTCAAGCTGATAGTTCTCTTGGATTCAAGCGCCTGATATTCCGACGGATAATATGTTACCTGTGCAAGCATTATCAATCGGCGCTTTACAAACGTTATTTCATCCGTAGTTATAAAGTCTTTCAGCATATCTGGTAAAATTCGTTTTTGACATTTTCTGATAAATCTAAATATATAAGATATTACACGCAAGGCTCGATCAAATGAAGAGAAACGTTCTAGAATTTCATCCGACTGTATTTGAGTGTGATGGGAAGTAACTTTCTTCTCTAAAGATGATTCCATTGGCAAAGTTGTTTTTGGCCACAATTCTGGGGCTTTCGTTAGCCAGCTTGGTCCATACCACCAGAGATCATTAGCTACCAATTCTACTGCTGTTACTCCTCTTGTGCCAATATCAGCTGGGTTATCAGCGGTTGGAACATGTCTCCAATTAGCATTACCAACGTTATCAAGAATTTCGGATATTTTGTTTGCAACAAATGTTTTCCATTGGTACGGTGGTTTGCTAAGCCAAGCTAAAGTGATAGTAGAATCTGACCAGAGATACATTTCATTATGGGGCAAACTCAGATTCTTGCATATGGATTTCAGAAGTTTACTAAGTAGTGCGGCTCCACACAACTCCAATCTGGGTAAGCTTATCGTTTTCAATGGGGCAACTTTACTCTTTGAAACAAGCAAGTGCGAGGATACAACATTTTCCGGAGATATCGATCGGATATAAATACATGCACAATAAGCCTTCTCTGAGGCATCACAAAATCCATGCAGTTGAAATTTACCGTCAGGGGTGAATTTGACCCAGCGAGGAATTCGTATATTTCGTATTTCATCAAAGTTCGAAATAAACAAATTCCATTTTTCTAATGATTGTGGTTTGACTTCTTCATCCCAGTCAGTACCATCAATCCAAAGTTGCTGCATCAAGACTTTTGCTACTATTATGATAGGAGCTAACCAACCGACTGGATCAAAAAGCTTTGCAACAATTGAAAGAATTTTACGCTTGGTTATAGGCGAAGAGGGTTTATCAATCTTCGCGACATTGTAGAAGAAGAGGTCTGACATTGCGTTCCATTTAATACCTAATGTTTTTGTCTCACTAGCATCCTCTATCTTTAAGAAATCTTCATCAAGAAGATCCTCCGGGGGCAAATTTTCTAGAATTTGAGAATGATTTGCTGTTATTTTCTTTAGTGGAAACCCGCCTGAATTTAACAAATCAATAAGTTCCAGAAGATTTGATTTGGTTTCCATTAAAGAATGAGCTCCAGATAGAACATCATCGACGTATATTTGATTCTGCAATATGGCTGATGCCGTTGGATGAGATTCTTTCGCATCTTCACTTAGTTGGAGTAGAGTTCTAATTGCCAAATATGGCGCGCAATTAACACCAAACGTTACTGTTTTTAAGCAAAAGTCTTGAACTTGGTCAGACGGTGAAGGGCGAAACAGAATTCTTTGGTACTGTTGATCATCGCAATGAATCCAGATCTGACGATACATTTTCTGGATATCCCCGTTGAAAACGTATTTAAAAAATCTCCAATTCAATATGACATTCATTAAATCGTTTTGTTTCGCAGGACCGGTATATAGAACATCATTTAGAGAAAATCCAGATGTGGTTTTCTTCGAAGCATTGAAAACAACTCGTACTTTGGTTGATGTTCTATCTGGTTTAACCACCGCATGATGTGGTAGATAAAACGATAAGACTTGGGAACCTCGATTTATCTCCATATTATTTGTAAGTGCCATATGACCTAGTTGTACATACTCTGAAAGAGCCTTGTGATATTCTTGTTCTAGTTCAGGAGTTTTCTTTAGAGTTTTCTCCATCCTCAAAAATTGACCCAAGGCTGCTTTTCGTGATGATCCAAGCACCATATTCGATGGTATATTTTGCTTAAATGGTAATCTGACGACATATTTGCCATCAGACCGACGATTTACTGTCCTTCTATAAAACTCTTCACACCATTTGTCTTCCTCAGAAAGAGTTGTGTCAGACATCACATTTTCTATTTCCCAAAACCATTTAAGCTCTTCATTCAGTGTATCAGGAGAGATTACCCAAGAAGCAAATGTTTCTACCGTGCGACATGCTGGTTTACCACTAACTATCCACCCGAATTCTGTTTCCTGGGCTAATAAATTTCTGGAAACATTTTTCTTAATCCCAGTCTTTAATATATATGGCAATATGTCGCTTCCCAGTAACATATCAATTTGCGCCGGTTTCGAAAAGTTCGGATCAGCTAAATCCAACCGATTCAACTCAGACCAATTAGATATATAAGTAGAGGTTGCAGGCATTAGTTGGTTTAAACTGGAAATGACTATAACATTCGCGGAATGTGTGAAACTTGATTTCCGAGATTTTAACGTAAGGTGACAAATTCTTGACGAATTTTCCAAAATAGTTCCGCCCAGGCCAGAAATTGTCGTCATCGATTTCTTCGTTGGAATCGAAAATCTATTAATAACTCTTGAGGAGATAAAAGATTCCTGAGACCCTTGATCAATGAAAACTCTGATCGTGAAACTATTTCCGTGGTGTTCGATGTCAATTAGAGCTGTGGGTAAGATCGTTCCTTCGCCTGATTTCGCAAAGTGACTTTGAACATTTTGTGAAACATTGTATGCCGCAGCAGATGTGGTTGGTTGTTCTACTTGTTGAGTCTCAACATGAAATGCATTTGCCTGTGGGTTCAACTGACCATGGTCCCCAGAGAAAACAGATTCGGGATGAAGAAGTGTGTGATGAGGTTCTTGGCACTTTTGACAAACCTTATCACTTTGACAGTTTTGAGTGATGTGGGAGAAAGAAAGGCAATTCTCACACCCTTTATGGTTTAACACGAATTTCCTTTTCTCGGTATGGGACAAAGATTTAAATCTCAGGCAGTTCCTTAAAACATGAGTTTGTTTACACATTTTACAGGACTTATAATTTGTTTCAGTTTTTGCATGATAGGTTTGAGTTTTCTGGGTAACCGGTGGTGCTGCTATAGGTTTCCTAATATCCGATATAGATTCCAACATACCCAAACGTTTAGTTATAAAGTCGTCTAACTGGTGCCATGTTGGCATTTGCTTATGATCATCCAATGAATTCTCCCAAGCTGCCAATGTTTCCTCTGGGAGTTTGGAAGACACCCAATATACTAACAGAGGATCCCATGAGATTATCGAAATATTGTAAGTTTTCAGGGCAGACAAACAATTATTTATAGTGTATTGCAGGTTGCGCAACGATTTTCCCTTCTCAGAAGTAACGCGCTCGATTTCGAAAATCTTACGTAATTGATGATTGACTAATATTCGCCTGTTCTCGTACCGGTGACTCAGAGCATCCCAAGCCAAATTGAAATTATCGTCGGTTAAAGGAAATTGCTTGACAATTTGGCTTGCTTCTCCTCGAGTCTTGGCCCTGAGGTGAAATAATTTTTGAGCTGGGGATAATCTTGGATGTTTGATATAAATGGCCGAAAACATATCTCTGAAACTTGGCCATTTATCATATCCGCCACTAAATACCTCGGTGTCACAGGGAGGTACCTTCAATAAGAATCCAGCATCCTCACGATCTCCAGATCCCATATCCAAGTTAACAGCCGAACCCACTATCTTCTTTTCTTGATCTTGTATTAAGTCAAGAATTAGGGCCTTGCATTCCTTATATGCCCTACTGGATTCCAGAAACTTAGAATGCACCGATTCCTGAGTAGCCTTTGAGTTATCAGGGGTTTCAGTCATCTCAACTTCATATATCTTTACCAGCTGACGCCATTGTCGTTCCAAATCATCAAGTTCGACTTGCAAACTTGATGTTCTGGTTGGCTTTTCCTCCAGGCTAGCAAAGTTTGCACAAAAGGTAACAACTTGGTCTGAGAAAAAAATAAACTTTTGTGAAGCCATTTTTTTTCAAGGAAAACTAGAGAGAATTTAAATTCGCGCAAAATTTATTCTTTGAAAATGTAACCAAGCTAATCCAACGGAAGATGTATAACACACTATAAATGCTGATTGATTTGTTTTCCTCTTCGGGTATTATACGACTTCCTCTAGATAAAGAAACAAGTTAGTGTCACGAATCTAGTTCCGAGTGATAACTCAACACACAGAAAAAAAAATATTTCTTTGGTTCCAATCACCAAACTAATTTTCAATTTAAATCGTCGCGATTACGAATATAATCGTTCACAGGCTCCAGTTAATTTGGATACCCCTTCAACTTTAATTACGATTTTAATTGAAAAAATATCGGTGAACTATATTTCTAGAACAAATGAACGTTTGCTCAAAAATATAGACAAAAGAAACGATATACGATTAAATTTCAATTAAGGTTCAAATTAATAAAGAATATGTTTATTAACCAAACAAATTAGCACAGAAAACAAAGATGTATATGCAGATCGAATATAAGGGAAGATTCCAACGCCAAATATGAATTATTGTATTTCAATTCAATGTAAGAATGATTCCTCGTCAAATCCAAATTAGATTAAACTTTCCAGTGGCAAATTTTAACCTAAGTTTATTTCGATTAAACCATTCCTTCCAATTTCAGGACAACTTTTTAATGATAAATTTGAAATGTTAAATTTCAACTCGATTTAAAGTTTTTTTTTCAAACTCAAGAAACCGCCTCAACGACAAATTCTCAATATAAATTTCAACTCGATTCGATAAAGTTAGACATAAGCCAATGCCAAATCGAATGTTCGAAAATTAATATTTGATTCCCGAAGGAGGTATTGTTATGTATTGGTAGATAATCATGTAATAATAGAATAAATATAGGGACTTAATACTTAGTCACTTTTAAATTCTGGACAATTTCTCCATGTGTTATATTATACCATATAGGTTTAGTAATTCATAAAATATGTATAGTAGAGAAAAAATTGGGACTCACCAATTCTTTACACAAGTATACGAATTCCTCGTTAAATTCAAATCCGTTGTTCGGTTATGTATTCTTGTGCTTGTAGGATAGGAACAATTATTGATGTGATCTCTCGGGCACTAGTATAATAGTTTTCCAAATTCCGTGTGTCGTCTCAATAATTTTAATGACCCGCTGGCAAATCTCTTTCCACACACTCTTTCTTTCCTCTCACACTCTCTCTCTCGCTACTAAGCAAATTATTTCAGAACTCTTAAAACTTCAATGTCCAAAGTGGAGAATATTTTCCGAAAAAGTTCCTAATTTGTATCGCAGAGAAAAAAACATTTTTTTTCAACCACGAAATTAATTGATTCAATTAGTTTCCAATTGAATGTCTCCAATTAAGAAAATGATAATATCTAGAACCGATGTCAACAACATCAAATAATTGATCCTATGTGACTGATTTTGTTTCAATTATAAACTTGTTGAATCAATCAAATTGAAATGGATACATCTCGGTGATATTTTCCTTTCACTGTGTGACTTTTACCTTGCCCCCTTTGGCTCAATCTTCGATGCATAAATTAATATGTTGCATAAATAAAACGGAAATAAATGTGTACGAAAATTGTGTTATTTCGTTCCAACTCCAGATGAAATTTATAATTTCTCCTTGATAATTTTCTTAATTCAAATGAATTTCCATAAAAGAGTAGCAAAGTTTCATCAAACAATACTGATTTCCCGGCATTGAAGTCTGTTTTAGAACAGACTCAATCGTTTTTTCTCCTTGCAGGTACAAAATTGAATCATAAACTAACGAAACGTAACAATATTGCAGCTTTGCAACGTAAAAGTTTCGTTTGTAATATAACTTTCGAAAATTATTTTTCAATTCTAATGCAACATAAGCATCGTCGTGAGAAAACACCGATTTACTTTCACAAACTTTTGAGAAAAAACTGGGATTTTCGACACGTTTGAATATTTTATGCCCAATTATATTATCTGTCTCTGAACTCTTCCTCCAAATCTTTTCAGTGTATCTCTGTGACTCTATTGTCTGTCTTGATTAAAATAAGCACAGTGTGCTCCCCAAGCTTTCTACAAGTTCAATAAAATTTCAACCAAAAATATGAGGTCAATCGTATAATTATAACAACAAAGTCACGATATCTTATCTGTTAAATTAGAAACGCAAACGTTTCAAGTTTGCCACAAATCTTACACTGAAAAGGATTCGCCCGGAACTTTCCATTCACTAATAATTTAGTATTGATTCCGCGCCAAAGAAGCAGAGTATTAAAGTGAGGACATAAATTCAAACTCGGGTTTCCAATAAACAGCTTTTCAAATAATGTTTGAAATTAAGACGAAAAAACGTTACAAAGAACGATTTCACTAATTTCGAAAAAATCAGATTTATTATAGCCAAATTGGTCTTAATCAGAATTATTACATCCAAGTTGGTCTTAGTCCAACAAATTTTCCTCTCATGTAAAAAATACTCAGTTCTAAGTCGAATCACTTAACCATATGAACAAATGGACATTATTAAGAATATTATCGACTTTTGGACAAGGAACAAAAAACTCTAAATCAGAGAAATACGTCTCCTAGGATAAGCAAATCTCGTACTCGGATTTCAACTATAAAAAATCCTCAGTGTACTTAATAACGAAACTAATAGTTTTGCACCAGTGAAGCAACTAAATTTGCAATTAGCACTCTTGTCTATTTGACCCACGAATTAAATACGTTGCCCTGTTTCCTCGAGACAAGTGGCAACGCAAATTACGATATTGACATAAATATAGCAAGAGAGACGAGATAATGAGCAAGCAACCTTTAAAATAAATAACTGAGAGCAAAATAATATTATCTCTATACCATACATCCACCTACCTGCTCCCCGCAACAGCCACACTAGGCTAGGTGTTTGTTTTGAAAATGACCAATGTACAGTTATGGGATTTTGTATTCTTTTTTACCACCACTGGATATTAAAGAATTTGTTATGTACGAAATGCCCTCCGTTACGTGAGGCAATGGTATAATATAACGCCACCAATGCTGCCTTTAATATTAATATATTTTTTATGTTTGATGTACGACAAATGAGTTACTGAAACATTTAAAGCAATGGAACCATACCTATGGTATTAGAACGCCAAACTAAATTAAAATAACTCAATCAAAATATTCAGCGTTGCCGGAAAAATAAAAAAATGTTCATCCTCGTCTTCGCCTTTAATTTCTTATAGTTTCTTTTTCCTGTTTGTAAAAATATTTCTTCCTAATGGCACTTCTTTTCACACTTTCTTGTTTATTAAGTCTTTACAAAGCATTTAATTTAATTTCCATTCTTCTCTGTTTGGTCATCCGACTACTCGACAGCATAACATTGACTAAAAGAGGTATGTCTGACCACACAAATGTTCACCGCTGTCGTGGAAGATCTACTTGCATATGTAAGATGCTTTTATTTGGCCATGCTCTTTAAAACAACTCTTTAAAAGACGCTCTTTAAAACAATTGAAGACAATAGACTAGGTGTGGGAAAGATGGGCGATCAAGGTAAATCTATCGAGTGAAGTGTGAGAGGGGGTTCTCGACGAAGAATAAAAAAGTAATAACGAGGATAGGTTAGGTTAGGTTAAAGTGGCAGCCCGATTAAGATTCAGGCTCACTTAGACTATTCAGTCCATTGTGATACCACATTAACTAAAAGTACCTATTACATATGGGCACTTCTAGTTTTAACCGCTGAACCTTCTTGATTATTTTTCTTTGTTGAACCAACCAGATTGTTCCAAAAATATTAGCAGACTGCTTAAGTTAACGTTTTCCAGATCCGCCAGTAATCTGAAGCTATATGCTCCTAAAAGTTGCTTGCGCTTTACACAAAATGCAGGACACTCACACAAGAGGTGTTTAATTGATTCTTTTTCCTCCGCATCATGACAGCTCATACAATAGTCATTATACTTCGCGCCAATAGTTTTTGCAAAATCTCCTATCAGGCAGCGACCCGTTATAGCAGATATCAGGAGTGATATCTGACATCTCGAGAACATTAGCATATCTAGTGTGCGGTTTAAGTTGAAATGGGGCCATATTTGCTTGGTGTCGTTACAACCCTTGCAATTCTCCCATCGAACATTTGCCATCATAACAGCCTTCTCACGCAGCATGAGCTTGCAGGTAGCTAGGGGCATACCAACAAATTCTAGTTCCCCTGGAATATGTAAGGTAGTCCCTAGCCTTGCCAACTCATCCGCTTTGCAGTTCCCCGGTATGTTCCTATGGCCAGGCACCCATATTAGGTGAATATTGTACTGCTCAGCCATCTCATTGAGAGATTTGCGGCAATCGATGGCCGTTTTCGAGTTGAGGAACACAGAGTCCAAGGATTTTATTGCAGGTTGACTGTCTGAGTATATATTAATGCCCACATTTTTTGGAACATTACTTCTCAGCCAATTCGCCACCTCTCTTATTGCTAATATTTCAGCCTGAAAAACACTACAGTGATTAGGTAATCTTTTCGCTATTTGAAGTTCCAGATCATTAGAATATACTCCGAAACCCACTTGTCCATCCAATTTGGAGCCATCAGTGTAGAAATCTATATATTCTTTATTCCCCGGGGTCTGTGTGCACCACGCCTCACTGTTGGGGATTAGAGTCTCAAACTTTTTGTCGAAAAGTGGACTCGCCAAAGTGTAATCCACTACGTTAGGCACATCTGACATTATTTTGAGGACAGAACTGTGACCGTAACCTTTTTCCGACCACAGCGATAGTTCGCGCAACCGCACAGCCGTTGTTGCAGCTGACTGTTTGGCCAAAATGTCTAAAGGCAATAGATGCAGCATGACATTAAGGGAATTTGTTCCTGTCTTGCTGAATGCGCCTGAAATACACAAACACGCCATACGCTGAACTTTATCTAAACCAGTCGGTTTCTGAAGTGCCGGCCACCAGACTACAACACCATATAGCATTATAGGTCTAACCACTGCCGTGTATAGCCAATGCACAATTTTTGGTTTTAGTCCCCACTTTTTTCCTATTGCCTTTTTGCACGAGTACAAAGCTACAGTTGCCTTCCTCGCCCTTTCTTCAATATTAAGCTTAAAGTTCAGCTTCCTGTCCAAAATAACGCCAAGGTATTTTGCACAATCACCAAAGGGAATTTCAATACCACCTAAGGAAATAGGCCTAACCGTGGGAGTTTTGCGATCTTTGCAGTACATGACTAATTCTGTCTTTGCAGGATTTACCCCAAGACCATTGTCTTTCGCCCATTGTTCAGTCATCCGGAGGGCCCTCTGAATAATATCTCTGATTGTGGATGGGAATTTTCCCCTGACTGCCAGAGCTACATCATCTGCGTATGCCACGACTTTTATCCTTTCTTTTTCTAGAGTAACCAGAAGGCTATTTATAGCAACATTCCAAAGAAGAGGTGATAGAACTCCTCCTTGGGGAGTGCCTCTGTTCACATACTTTTGTATGTTTGCTTGTCCTAGTGTGGCTGAAATACGTATCTTCATTAGCAGTTCGTCTAACAGCCTGAGTATACATGGATCAACGTTCAGAGTTGTCAGTCCATTTAATATCGAGCTCGGATGGACATTATTGAACGCCCCTTCGATGTCTAGAAATGCCACGATTGTGTATTCTTTGACAGATAGTGAGCTTTCAATAAAGCTGACTAGTTCATGTAGTGCGGTCTCAGTAGACCTGCCCTTCGAGTATGCATGCTGTCGTTTCGAGAACAAACTTGAATCGATGCTAGTTCTAAGATAAATATCTATCATCCTCTCCAGAGTCTTAAGTAGGAATGAGGATAAGCTGATTGGTCGGAAATCCTTCGCCCTCGAGTGAGAGGCTTTTCCCGCTTTAGGTATGAAGACGACTTTTGTTTCCCTCCACTTTCCTGGGATATATGATAAGTTGATACATCCTTTATATATCACCGACAACCGGGGTATAATTTTGTCAGTTACAGCTTGTAACTCCGCCGGAGTAATTCCATCAGGTCCAGGGGATTTGAATGGTCCAAAGCTATTTAGCGCCCATCTTATTCTAGTTTCCGATACAATTTCCTCGACAGGAAACGACCGCTGAGCAACTGTGGCACCGCCAGTACATGGTTCAACCGTCTGATTTCCAGGAAAATGTGTGTCCAATAGTACCTCCAGCGTCTCCTCACTGGACGTTGTCCAATTGCCCTCCGATGTTTTAATGAAACCTGGAGCGGAGTTTGTGGATGCTAGAACCTTCCGTAGTCTGGAAGCCTCGGATGTATTCTCAATACTGCTGCAGTAAGCATTCCACGAGTTATGCTGAGCCTTTCTCAGTTCTCGCTTGTATCCTCTCAGATTCTTCTTGTAAGCGTCCCAGTCCTCAGGGGCTCTGGTGGACTTTGCCTTGTTAAAGAGCTTCCTGCAGGATTTCCTCATATTACTTAATTCCGTAGACCACCATGGTGGTCGATGTTTCCCCCTTGGCTTTCCTCTAGGCATGCAGCTTTCAGTGAGATGTTGAAGGCCTTAGTAATCCGCTCCACTGCGTGTTCGATATCTTGCTCATTTCTCATATTTGTCTCTGTTATTTCCGGTATCATCATATTGAACGATTCCCTATACCTATTCCAGTCAGCTTTCCTAACATTTGGCGGAAATATGATCTTGGTGATATGAACATCAAATTTGAAACTGATGTAGCGATGATCTGAGAAGCTGTATTCACTTAAAACCTGCCACTCAGATATCATTTCATTCAGTTCTTGCGAGGCCAAGGTGATGTCCAAAACCTCTTGCCTGTTTTTAGTGACAAAGGTTGGGACATCTCCCTTGTTGCAAACTACCAGATTAGTACGCAAAATAAACTCTATTAGCGACTCTCCCCTTGCATTAGTATCACTACTTCCCCATATACTATGATGTGCATTCGCATCGCATCCCATAATGAGTTTCGTCTTTGTTTTCAGTGACTCCTCCACTAAGGTCTTAACGGCATATGGAGGCATCTCCCTGTCATGTCCCATGTAGACCGAAGATACCCAATATTTGCATTTGGCTATTTCTAAACTTGCAACGACAGTGTCTGTATTGCACATTGAAGGAAGCAGAAACAAGTTGAGCTCGTTTTTAGCAATTATACAGGCTCGATTTACATCATTACCAGTATACTGCAATAGTTTGAACCCCGGAGTACTTAATTCACATATTTTGTTTTTATAAACATATGGTTCTTGAATAAGAACTATATCTATGTCCCCTTTCATCAGGAGAACTTTTAAGTCAGCACATGCAGCCTTACAATGATGAAGATTTATCTGGAGGATCCGTAGGACCATCGAGATTTTCAACAACCGTCACATCAGCCGCTTCAATCGAGTCATCAAGAATGTCCTCTTCAGAGATATCGGTGACTCTCGCAATAACCATAGGTTCAACTTTGGTGAGTTCTGAGGCAGTAGAAGCCTCCTCACGCATACGGTATCTATCCATGTCTTCAAATGTCTTGGTATCCCCCTCGACTTCGCAAGAGGATCCGCTTACTTCTGATTCAGACAGAGGCTTGTCCATTTCTGAATCCTTTAGCTGATCGTTTTTATACACCTTCATTTGGATATAATGAAAGCCATAACATACACGGCCCTGAGACTTTGCTAGATGTGGCAAAGACTGAGTGTTCAATATAAATACTGCATGCCGTCTTGTCCCATCCACCTCATCCAATCGGCCAACCTTCCAATCAGCTGTTGGAAGATCTGGATTGCATTGTTTCAGTCTATTTAAAATAGATTCAGGGTCAGGAGGGTTTGCAGGTATCCACGCATGTGCTCTTGGTCTAGCCGGTATGTCTTTCTTCTCGACTAACTCTAGAGCAGCTCCTTCCCAAACTTCACCAATTAGTATCAGAGCAGCTTTAAAACATTCTATAGACCTCTGGTCCTCAAATGCGACTAGCTTAAATCGTCCTTGATACCAACCAGCCTCTTGGTGTCGAGGATCTGGGCCGGGAAACTTTTCCAGCACCTGTGAGTAGACGCCAGACAAAGCATTCTCAATTTCCCCCCATTTTTGCTTTGGAACCATACCGTCCAATGCTCCTTTATTTATGATAGCCATCACAAGGCTGTCTTTAGCAACTGAGGCAAACGATCGTTGATCCCTTTTGGAGGATGGCAGCTCATCCGGTGATCGTTCCCTTTTTCCAGCCTCAAGAATTCCTTGAGCCCATTTTAAGGAATCGCTTTGTTTAGCCGACAACGTGCTTGGGTCGACTGATCCTAATTTCTTTAGGATAAACAAAGCATTTCTGCGTTCTTTGAATCTCTTTCGTGAGGGATTACCTCCTTTTGATGCCGTTACCTTGGAAAAGGTCCGACTTGTCAAATTGTCGCCACCTGTCGACCCGTCTACAGGTCGACTAATTGGGCCTAACTCTTGGTCTTTGCCCAAATTTATAACTCCAGTCGATACCCGTCCACTGGGCCCTGAAGTTAGCAACCCAGTGGATGTCTTTGAATTTCTCTGCATGGTGGCCTAATATCCCACCACACTTGAAATTCGTAGTAGGTACTTATTACGATTTTATCCGCTATTAAAAAACACGTCCGTTCCGTTCGACGGTTGAAAGGTTAATAACGAGGATGATGTTCTTGTATTTGATTTTGTCTGGAGTTTGTGGCAGAGTATTTGGTGGAGATTATTGCGGGCACTGTTAGCACTGCACTAGTTTAACGCTCTTGCAGTGTTGCCTTGATTTATTTGCAGATGGTTGCGGGATGCATTAATGGTAGTTATTGCTTTATTGTAGGTATTTGGGAAAAAGAGATTTGCATAGCAAGTAGAAGGTCTCTTTACTTTTTGCCGAATGACAATTATTAGAAAATAAGAGAAATAGTCATATGTTAAGGAAAGAGATTTTTTTTCGATGTGCATCAATAATTTTCTAATCAAATCGTTTTGTGTTTAATTTTTCAATCTTTATTAATGTTATTAGTTTGTTAACCTGGGATCTGCTCGTGAAGCATGATAACAACAATTATAACAACTGAAATGCTCGTGAAGCATAAGATATAGTTTTTGTACTAATATAAAAAAGGTTGTGCTTTCGTGGAAAGCACTTATCTTTTAAGTGTCTCGTGAAGAAATTACATTAACATTACAGACTTTGTGCAAGCATCAACGAAAAGCTGCTCAATACAGTAAAGAAACCACTGATATCTAAGCTTTGGACTGACAAAGAAAAGTTCACCACTTTGAAGTATAATCAAGCACAGGAGCTTAAGTTTCTTTTAACACTCATATCTAGCCGTTCACAAATCAAATAAAATTTACGTACCTTTTTTCCATATTGCCTTTTCACAATGATATGTTACGTAAATTGGTTATTCGAACGTGATCCAAATTTTTCCAACAATTTTAAGATTTTTCTCCAGTTCTTTGAAGGTTCAGAAGGACCATGAACAATTGTGGGATATCTGCAGAAGTGGACTGTAAGTATATTTGAAAACTCCCACAATTGTAATGAATTTATGGTAGTTTTCAAAGCAATAAAGAAAAAGGCAAAAGGGTTTCGTTTTAATATGGCATACAAGTGACTTTATTGATTAGATTTCAGCTCCTTACCGCTTGAGTTGCTGTAGCACAAGTGAAGCTTCATTAACTCAAGCCATTTCTAGCGATACGAAATTCAATTGGAAAGTTGGTTAAAATGGTGGTCCTTTATCCGATTGAGTGAAAGCTATACTTCATAGTTGGTTCAATTGGATAAAGGGTTGCCAAATATAAATAAATTCAAATTAATTGTTAGATACTTTTAAAGTAAAAACGTTAATGGCTTAATTCAAGTAAAGAAATTCATTTATAGACAATGGGTTATAGAAACAATGTATGTTGAAAAAAAAAGTGTTGTTGAACTAGCTTCAACAATGATGAAATGGAAAATATATTAAAATTATTTTATAGAAATTTAATTTAATATTATTCCATGTAAAAAAATATTCAATTTCAGAGTAATCTGAGATGAATTTGGAAAGTTTTTTGTTACACCTTATAGTTTAATTGTAAATTGGTAAGTATTCTTTTTAAAAATTTGGCTTTTTTTAAAGATATGTTTTATTCATATTATTAGTTAATACAATTTTTTGGATTTTTATATTTCAGCGTATAATTTAATAGAGAATTGGTAAGTTTTATTTTTTTTAATTGGCTTTCTTTTAACTAAAATATTTACGTTACTATGGCCCTTATATCACCAAAAACACAGTTTTTAATATCTTAATTTATTACTTCTTTAATCAAATTTTTTGAAAACCAATGTTATATTTTTAATGTAACAAATATATATTTAATTTCAGAATAGCACCAGAACAAATGGAATAATTTTTATTACTCCCCTGATTATAATTTAATAGTGAATTGGTAAGGTTTCTTCAACTTTCTTTTAACCAGAATATTTAGTTTTTTATTTTATTATATATTTAATAAGCAGTTTTTGGAAACAAATGTAATGTTTTTATTTAATGTAAAAAAAATATTTAACTTCAGAGTAACCCTAAATGAATTTGGACAAATTTTAATATTTCCCTCAGCGTATAATTTAATAGAGAATTGGTATGTGTTCAGGCCAACCCACTGTAGCAGCATTCTCAGCAAAATTTGGTCAATATAAACTTGACGTATTTCTTTCAATTTTGCATTTAAAAAACCTGAACACCCCTCATTTTGAAGGTGTGTGTGTAGAACGTTGATCCTATTTTGATTTTGGAATTCACTCTTCAGTTGTCAAAATGCCGTCCAAGCAAGAAGAGCAGCGTATCAAAATTTTGCTCGCGCATCGCGAAAATCCGAGCTACTCGCACGCAAAGCTGGCAAAATCGCTAAAAGTTGCCAAATCAACCGTTACAAATGTAATTAAAGTGTTTGGGGAATGTTTGTCGACAGCCAGGAAGTCTGGATCGGGAGGAAATCGAAAACCGGAAGCCGCTGAGACGACAAAGAGAGTTGCCGGTAGTTTCAAGCGAAACCGTAACCTCTATCTCCGAGATGCCGCAAATAAGCTGGGTGTATCGTCTACAACCGTGCATCGGCCAAAAAACGAGCCGGACTATCGACTTACAAGAAGGTAGTGACTCCAAATCGCGATGATAAACAAAATACGACGGCCAAAGCTCGATCCCGGAGGCTGTACACGACGATGCTGACGAAGTTTGACTGCGTGGTAATGGACGACGAAACCTACGTCAAAGCCGACTACAAGCAGCTTCCGCGACAGGAGTTTTATACGGCAAAAGGAAGGGGAGAGGTAGCAGATATTTTCAAGCACATAAAACTGTCAAAGTTCGCAAAGAAATATCTGGTTTGGCGAGCCATCTGTACCTGTGGCTTGAAAAGCAGCATTTTCATAGCTTCTGGGACTGTCAACCAAGAAATTTACGAGAGAGTGTTTGGATAAACGTCTGCTGCCTTTCCTGAAGAAACACGGTTGTTCCGTACTGTTTTGGCCGGATTTGGCATCTTGCCATTACGGTAAAAAGGCCATGGAGTGGTACGCCGCCAACAACGTGCAGGTGGTTCCCAAGGACAAGAACCCTCCCAACACGCCAGAGCTCCGCCCAATTGAGAAATACTGGGCTATTGTCAAGCGGAACCTAAAGAAGACCGAAAAAACTGCTAAGGACGAGCAGCAGTTCAAAGCAAACTGGCTTTCTGCGGCGAAGAAGGTGGACAAGGTGGTTGTACAAAATCTGATGACAGGTGTCAAGCGTGAGGCCCGGCAATTCGGATTTGGAAAAGCGAAAGCCTAACTGAATATTTTTCCTGAATTTTATACTAATTGAACTTGAAAAAGAAATTTAATTTGATTTTTTAAATAAACGATTTCACCGATTTACACGCGTTTTCCCTTGACCAAATTTTGACCGTATCACCCTTTAGCAATGCGAAACATACAAACGTCTCTCTTGCAAAAATATGTATATATCACAGGAATGTTTACCCTTGCAATGCACTTGCATTTTTTCTTAACAACATGCAAAGGGTCAATTTGCATGCCAAAATTCTAGCGGTTCAGCCTAAAGAGATAATGAGAAATAATAATGATGTTTTTTGTAACTTCTTGTTTGCGTAGAGAGATTGCTAGCTTTTATATTGATTTTCGTCGTCGCAATAAAGTGATCGATTGTGATCAAGTATTATAAAAAAAAATTGGTTTCATTTTTTGGGTTTTCAAAAAACCTATAAAAAAGCTTATAGGCTCAACATTTGGTGACCCCGACGTGTTCACTAGAAATCACGTATTTTCGTGGTTTTTAATACCAATTCGTGTGTTAAAATAAATTTATTTTGTTGGATTTAAAGCCAAAAAAAATATATAAACTTGTTCACAAAAAAAAAAAAATACCGCGTAATTACAAAAGTATTTTGGAAGTTTCGCCAAATAAATTTGGAAAAAAATGCCTGATAGCAACACATCATCAGCAGCGGATAATTTCAACCAAGAGGGCTTCGATTTTTCGCGATGTTTCAAAAAGGTGGACTTGATTGGTAAGCAACTGGATAAAATTAACAAGCGTTTAACCAACGAGGAACTACAATCTTTGGATGAAGCCGATCTCTCCGTTCGCCTTGACTACATCGAAAGTTTAAACGCCAGTTTCGAAGGCTCCATATCAACTTTGGAAGAAGCTCATGGTGACAATGAAAATTAAAATTGAAAATTCCCGCTTTTAATGGTTCGTATACGGATTGGCCAAATTTTTTCTCCATGTTTACCACTGTTTATTCTCCATGATTTATTTATTTTGTTTGGCAAAATAAAATAAATCTATAATAGAATAAAAATTAAAATCTGCTGCCCATTTCATTCTCATTCTTTCTATATTGCAGCCAATCCAAAGGTGGTAATTCATACGTCAGGTATTGAATGGCACACGCAAGAACATTTACCTTGCGCATGCTATTCAAGCTACCAGCCAAACAAAATGAAATTCAACACCGGTCATTGGATTCATATGGAAAAAGAATTCAACTTCAGCATAAGCAATTCCGGCAAATAATTCGACTGTTTTCTTTTCATTTACTTATTTTATTTTTGTTGTTATTATTACTTTCTTGTATTAACTATTAGTATATAACGCAGAATAAATTTAATAAAGATAATCACTACGCTTAAAAACCTTGGTGTTTTAACTAACGTGATTCTTTCTTTTCTTGGTGTAGCACCTAGTAAAGAATTTTAACCCCTTTAAAAGAAAAGTTCTGGTGTACTACCAGGACTACCAACAAACAATTTATTCTGGTGTACCACCAGAATATACGCTGAGCAAACGAGCTCAAGCATTAACATTTTGGCGACCGTGACAGGACTCCTGTTCCTCCAAATTCTCATCAGGACCCTTTGCGCCTGCAACCACTTATCAGGACTCTTTGTGCCTGCAACTACTCATCAGGACCCTTTGTGCCTGCAACCACTCATTAGGACTCTTTGTGCCTGTAACTACTCATCAGGACCCTTTGTGCCTGCAACATCTCATCGGGACCCTTTGTGCCTGCAACTACTCATCATGACCCTTTGTGCCTGCTACTACTCATCAGGACCCTTTGTGCCTGCAACCACTCATCAGGACCCTTTGTGCCTCCAACTTCTCATCAGGACTCTTTGTGCCTGTAACTACGACATCGACAATCAACAGGACCTTCGTCTCTACAATTAATCAACAGGACCTTTGCCCCTATAACCTGTAACAATCAACTTTCGTTACGGTTACCAATCAACGATGGAAACTCAGGTTGAGCTCCTCCGACAGCTGAAGGATATCGGCGAAGGCATCGCCAACTTCATCAGAAATATTAAGAAAGATTCAAAAAACCGAAAAACTGCAGCATATTACCAAGACCGACTGGTTAGGCTCAATGCAGCCTGGAAAGAATTCGAAGAAGCGAACAACCAGCTACGATGTTCAGAGGGTGTCGATCCGTCAAGCGAATACTTCGTTTCCGGTTATTATGACAGGATCAAAAGCATGTCCTTGGAATATATAAAATTAATGGAACATGAGCTCGTCGAGAAAGTCCAAACGTCAGACGCAAAGAACCCTCAAAACATACAACCCTTGCATACGGAGAACGAACAGGTTGGTGCCACTAGCGGTCACGACGGTCTTATAAGCCGTTCGTTAGGCAAAATAACAGCTCTGAGTCGGCAACTAGAAGGTTTGCAATTTAGTGGCCAGGAAAGAACCTACTATGAGGAGAAAGTGGCCACAATAAACCGTCTATGGCAACAGATAGGGAACCTCAACGACGATGTTCTAGACAAGTACCCAGACCCAGAGCTACTCGGGTACAATACAGCAAAATACATTTGGCTCGAGAAAGAGGCCCAGGCAGCAGTTATCCAACTCTCTAGTGCCAGCAGGGATTCAACCTTCTCCAACCCGGAAGTTGCGGCCCGACCAACTTCTTTACCACTGCCTGCAGTCACTATCTTCAAATTCGATGGTGACTATATGAAATGGATATCGTGTTCGGATCTGTTCACAAAAATGATCCATGAGCAGAAAATCCCGAATGCTCACAAGATGTGGAACTTGAAAAACCACGTAATAGGCGAAGCAGCAAGCCTTATTGCTCACCTTGCCATAACAGACGAAAATTATCACACGGCATGGCAATTGTTGGAACATCGTTGTAACAACAAGAGGGTTATGGCAACCACGGCAATCCAGAAGCTACGCGATCAACCCTCAGGTGCTGGATCCTTAAGCGCCCTCAAGCGGTTGCATGACGCAACAAAACAATGTTTGGCAGCTCTTTCCAACATGGGACTCCAGACTTCGTCATGGGATCCACTTTTAATCCACCTCCTCGTTAAAAAGTTGGATAAAGGTGTTCATAGTCAATATGAACAAATGATCAAAAATCCGAAGGAACTGCAAACCATAAGGACTTCCTATCGTTCTTGCAGATTTAGTTTCATACTTTGGAAGCAATGGGTGTAAAGGAAAAGACCTCTATCAATAGCTCCAAATATTGCGCCCTGACTTCCCAGCCGAGTTCGGAAAGCCGACATTGCATCATTTGTAAGAAGGTCTTTCACCAATTATACCGATGCCAGGAATTCGCTCTACTCAGCACAAAACACCGCCTCAATCTTATACTGGGACAGAAGTTATGTGTAAATTGCTTTAGCAGCAGGCATTCCACTAAACAATGCCCGATTTTAGGCCGCTGCCAAAAATGTGGGAGAAAGCACCATACGCTCGTTCACCTTGAACAACCTCCCACACGACCCTCTAATTCCTCAATTAAATCAATCAAAGATCACATGGAACACCCCATAACACCAGAATCAGCAACAACTTCCAACCAATCACTTATCACTACCCCATCCGTTATAGCTGAAAGTTTGGCTTTAAACTCTGAATCTAGAAGGACCTATATTTTAGTAGTAACTGCATTGGTCAAGATTAAGGCGAATGGTCTGGAAACCGAATGCAAAGCAATACTCGACTCGGGATCTCAAGTCAACCTAATTACGGAAAGATTAGTAGCACGACTCGGACTACCAAGTAGGTCTACGACTATGTCCATCAGTGGTATAGGAAGAAATCAGACCAAGGTTCAACACAGAGTGCACATTTCGCTCCAATCGAGATCCAACAATTTCTCAACGCGCTTGGAGGCATTCGTACTACCCCAAATAGTTACTCCCCAACCTGCTCAATTTATTCACATTGATAAATGGCTAATTCCCAACAATGTAACGCTGGCAGACCCTACCTTCAACCTTCCGGGCAAAATCGACATCCTATTAGGCGCAGAATATTATCATCAGCTACTCGCTATCGGACAAATCCAACTAGGAGACAACCTTCCCATCTTGCAAAACACATTACTTGGGTGGATAGCATCAGGGAAGGTATCTGATCAACATTTGCAAACATGAATATGTGGAGTACTAACTGATGAAGACAACATGAACCAGACAATCGAACGATTCTGGAAACTGGAAGAAGTCGATAATACACAGAAGCAATTATCGATATATGACGCACAGTGCGAAGCTCACTTTAATCAGCATACTGGACGTGACGAAGAAGGAAGATTCACCGTAAGGCTCCCATTTTGTGCCGAACCAAGCTCTTTAGGAGAGTCCCACAGTCTCGCTTTCAACCGTTTCCTGTCATTGGAACGGCGAATATCCAAAGACATTATCTTAAAACAACAATATACACAGTTTATGGAGGAATACGAAGCACTAGGCTAAAGTCAACATAGACAATGTGACAGGAGCAAAATATTTTATTCCCCACCACTGCGTTCTACGACCTGAAAGCAGCACCACTAAACTCCGAGTTGTATTCGATGCTTCAACAAAAACATCATCTGGAAAGTCACTGAACGATGTTTTGCATACCGGCCCAACACTACAGAATGATCTGTTTGCTATTCTGCTACGCTTCAGATTGCCACGTTTCGTGTTTACCACAGACATAGAAAAAATGTTTCGTCAAATAATGATACATCCTAAAGACAGACCATATCAGATTATCCTGTGGCGAAACAATACTACCGAACCTATCAACTACTTCACATTAAATACCGTTACATACGGAACCCGACCAGTCCCCTATCTGGCAATTAGATGCTTGAAAGAAATAAGCCGGGAAAACAAGATGAATTTTCCTTTAGCTGTCAGTTTTATGGAAAAGAACTTCTATGTGGATGATGGCCTGGGCGGAGCAGACAGCTTGAATACAGCTTTGGAAATCCAGCGCCAACTGCAACAAGTCATGGCGCGATACGGATTTAGTTTACGAAAATGGAGTGCCAATCATATCCAGCTGCTTCATAACATTCCGGAGTGCGACCAAGAAGTTAGCCTTGACTTCACCACAGAGGACACCAATTATACCAAAACTTTGGGATTGGCCTGGTTACCCAAAGCTGACCAACTTAAAGTAAAGGTCAACCTAGCGCCAATCAGGTCAGTGACCTAAAGGACGGTCACTTCAGATCTTGCACGTATTTTCGACCCCTAGGTTTGCTATCTCCTGTAGTCGTCAGGGCGAAACTATTTGTCCAAGAACTGTGGAATATATCTCTCATGGGATGAAGCTGTACCTTCAGAATTCGACTATCGATGGCGAAACTTTAGAGATAACCTCAAGTCACTTGAAACCTTTCCCGTTCATCGACATGTCTATAAGGGACATATTTCTCAAAACACTCAACTTCACATCTTCAGCGACGCATCAGAAAAGGCATACGGAGAGCAGTATACATTAGAACAATCTTACCGTATAAAATTATACTTGTAAACCTCCTTTGTGCGAAATCCCGAGTAGCACCCCTTAAACAACAAACGCTTCCAAGGCTAGAATTGTGCGCTGCACAGCTGTGAGCTAACTTTGCGGTTAAAGTCAAGCGCAAGTTAGACATGATGACAGTACCCACGTACTATTGGACTAATTCCACAATAGTCTTAAATTGGATCAACTCAAGATCATCCTCCTTTCACACCTTTGTCGCTAATCGTATTGTGTCAATTCAAGACAACACGACTCCTGAACAATGGAGACACATTAGTTCTAAGGATAACCCAGCAGATATCATATCTAGGGGAATAGACCCACATCAGTTACCACAAACAACTCAATGGATGCACGGACCATTCTTTCTTCACGGAGACGAGAAACATTGGCCTCCTGCGTTTCTTCCCTCTCCTGATTTGATTATCACTAAACGAAAGCAGAACCTCCACAACCTAATGTTGGCCGTTGATGCAGAAAACTTCTTGTACAGAATAAACCACAGGAATTCATTTAAGTGTGTAAATATAACCATAGCGATAGGCGGTAGGCGAAACATTTTTGCCGCAACGGCAAATACAATAAGCTTGACGGCGAATAATTCCATTTTTCACGTTTCCTAGCGTTTTTGTTGTCAATACAGCACGCTTTGAAAATATTAAACAATAAAGTTGAATAAAAACATACAATGGCTTGTTATTTGTTGAGTTATTTCAAGAAAAAATAATCTACACGTGTCCAGGCAACAGCAATTCCTAGTGGTGAGTTAAAAAAAATTGATAAGCGATGGCAACACTATACCAGTTTTCGCCAAGGAGTTAGAATAAGTTTTAATTTAGCGACACGCCGCTAGCCGTCACGGTATTCCGTCGCGGATTTTGGGCTTCCCATAAGAAATACACGTAAATAAGTGTTCGCCTACCGCCTATCGCTATGGTTATATTTACACACTAAGACACTCCAACGAATCGTTGTTTATGTTCTGAGATTTATTAAAAATTCCAAAACCCGTATAAAATTATACTTGTAAACCTCCTTTATGCGAAGCTAGTTCAACAACAATTCTATACAATATATTTTGTTTCCATAATTCCATTGTCTATAAATGAATTTCCTTAACTGAATTAAGCAATTAACGTTTTTACTTTAAAAGTATCTAATGATTAATTTGAATTTATTTATATATGGCAACCCTTTATCCAATTGACCTAACTATGAAGTAAAAGCTTTCACTCAATCGGATAAGGGACCACCATTTTAACCAACTTTCCAATTGAATTTCGCTGAATTGTATCTCTAAAGATGGCTTGAGTTAATGAAGCTTCACTTGTGCTACAGCAACTCAAGCGGTAAGGAGCTGAAACCTCATCAATAAAATCATTTTGTATGCCATATTCAAACGAAACCATTTTGCCTTTTTCTTTATTACTTTGAAAATTACCATATATTTTTTACGATTGTGGGAGTTTTCAAATATACTTACAGTCCACTTCTGCAGATATCCCACAATTGTACATGGTCCTTCTGAACCTTCAAAGAACTGGAGAAAAATCTTAAAATTTGGAAAAATTTTGAAAAATTTGGATCACGTTCGAATAACCAATTTACGTAACATGTCATTGAAAAAAGGCAATATGGAAAAAAGGTACGTAAATTTTATTTGATTTGTGAACGGCTAGATATGAGTGTTAAAAGAAACTGAAGCTTCTGTGCTTGATTACAAAAATTAATCGGATATTGATATACGTCAAAGTGGTGAATTTTTCTTGGTCAGACCAAAGCTTTATATCAGTGGTTTCTTTGCTGTATTGAGGGGCTTTTCGTGGGTGCTTGCACAAAGTCCATAATTTTAATGTAATGTCTTCACGAGACGCTTAAAAGAGAAATGCTTTTCACGAAAGCACAACCTTTTTTATATTAACATAAAAACCATATCTTATGCTTCACGAGCATTTCAGTTGTTATAATTTTTGTTATCATGCTTCACGAGCATATCCCAGTTTAACAAACTAATACCATTAATAACGATTGAAAAATTACACTCCCAACAATTTAATTAGAAGACTACTGATACACATCGAAAAAAAAATCTCTTTCCTTAACATATGATTTAGAGGTGTGCGCGTGAGGGATTTTTCACGCACGCTCACAAATTCAAAATGTCATTCACGCACGATCACGCACGCCTTTTTTAGAATTGCTCACGCTCACGAATGAATTCGTAACATTCACGCACGATCACGCACGCCCGTTTATGAATTGCTCACACTCACGCACGCTCACGAATGAATTCGTAATATTCACGCACGATCACGCACGCCCGTTTTTGAATTGCTCACACTCACGCACGCTCACGAATGAATTCGTAACATTCACGCACGAAGGTTTTTATTGATTCACGCTCACGCACGTTCACGAACCAAAATCCTGCAAAGATAAACACTCACGATTGCAGAATAGTGACTACCGCACGCTCACGACGGGAAATATCAACTCACGAACAACAAACTTATTCACGCACACTCACGATTCGAAAAAACTACTCACGCACGTTCACGAACAATGAAACGTACTTCCACACACCCACGATTCATAAAAAATTATTCACTCACGCTCACGATGTAAAATGCAACTCACGCACGTTCACGACATACGAAACTTACTCACGCACACTCACGATTCATAAAAACTATTCACGCACGCTCACGATGTAAAATGCAACTCACGCACATTCACGATTCATAAAAACTATTCACGCACGCTCACGATGTAAAATCAACTCACGCTCGTTCACGACTATTATACTTACAAAACAAACGAAAAAATGTAATTCACGAATGAGTACGAACTTAAAAACTTACTCACTCTTGCTTGTGATACAAATGAGCTACCCACACAAATTCGCCAAAATATTTCTAATTACAAATCTGAAGTTGAAAACGTACTCAATTAAAAAATGAACAGATACAATTAACATTTTAATCAAATCAAAATATAAACTCAATTAAAATTTGAATTGATTTTGCCCGAAAAACTTAATTAATTTTTAATTGAGGCAATCAATGATTTATAGTGTTATTGTTTACTTATTTTACTTTTTATTATATTATAATTACATATATTATAATTATACTATATGGAATTATTTTTTCAGATCTAAGCCAAATTTAATGAACCAATGAAACCAATTATTTCCGAAAATTGTTAATTTTATATTTGGAAGTATGTTTTCAATTTAAAAATGTAAAAATGTTCAATCATTATCTTATTTGGCTTTATTATTTATTTTGATTAACAAGTTAATTTTATAAGTTAATTAATTAATTGATTACGTTTTCAATTCCAATCAACTTTTCAATTGGAAATATTTTACTGATATTTTTTCGTGTAAAGAAAAAATCCAACTATAATATAATCAGAAAGCACATAAGAAAGTGTAAACTCTTGTAAAGTTACCATAAATTATTTCATCGAAGAAACCAATAATTAAAAATAAATAAACAATACAATAAATAATTATTGCCTCAATTAAAAAATTAAGTTTCGACCACAACCAATTAAGTAATTCATTGAAAGTGCCGGAAGAAATCAATTATTGTTTAATCAAATAAGGCTTCTAGTTTCTTATTAATTCTGTGATTGATATCTAATCTGTGGCAATATCTAAAAATAAAATGCTGCTTATGTTTAAAAATGTAGTCAAAGATCATATAATACATGAAATTATAATACTACATGAAACAATTGACTTCGTTATAAAGAATAGCGATAGATACGGCTTTTTTTTTTGCTGCAGAAAATGTCTTGAATGCATAGAAAACTATCTTTCGTCCGAATGGTTGTCCTCGATATATCTAGCAAGTAAACCATGCCCAACATTACGTTAAATTGTGTATGTTGTTGCATTCTCCCTAAATCATACCATTCAAAACAGATCATATTACTAGTGCGGTTTAAATGGGAGCTATATATAACTACACGCTCACAAAAAATCGCTTCTGTAACATATACTCCCAAACATATTTTGCTTCAAGCATATACATTTTTGGGTATTGCCCAAACATTTATATGTTTGATCCCTTCCAATATATAATATGTTTGAAAGCATATTGGTCTAAACAATATATGTTTGGGTAGTCTAAGTTCCACACATTTTGTATTTTTGCATTCAAATTCAATAATGTTGTCTTCCAAAAAACAATATGTTATTATGTGAACATATAATATGTTTGGAAGCATTTTGCACCCAAATATATTATATGCTTAAAAAAAATTCTCCCAAACAATATTGTGCTGAAAATTTTATTTATTTATTTATATATTTACAATCATAATGAATTATGAAAATAAACAGGTAATATAGGTGCTAGCAACATAGGTTTTCGACCTGAATGCTCAAAATTTTGTTTCTGCCCAATTGTATATTCCCCCACATCTTTCTCACTTCCACGAGATTTTTTAATTCTTAACACCTTTTTCTGTAATACAAACATTGTAGAAGAAATTATTCAATTGTATGATTTTTTTTATTTTAATTTTACCTTTTGCCGGACGGGGATTCGAACAGCGGACCACACAGTTTGTAAGGATCAAGGAAATAGCTGATCAATTGCCCAAGGAAAAATAAAATGTTAATTTTGTAATAACAAGCAACAACCACCAACTTAATTCAATATCGCTCCCTGTTAAATAGCGCTCCAAGCTACTAAACACATATATGTTTATAGGCTATTTCTAAATTAATATATGTTTGCATCCAAGCATATTATATTTACAAACATTTTATGTCCCAAACATAATATGTTCTAACATATTAACATATATGTCCCAAACATGTTATGCTAGTTTATGAACATTATATGCTTGCACTCAAAAATATTGTGTTTAAAAATTTGTGTTCCAAACATATAATGTGTATAGCCAAACATATGAAAAACAGTCTTTTTCATCCGTGTAAGGACCCATGTGGAAATTTGCTCTTCCGGAAGCCAAATATGGGGGCTCATTTGTAATACCATCCACCTACATAAATAACAACTATTTATACCAAGTTTTATATCGATAGCTTGTTTCGTTCGGAAATTAGGTTTCAACATGCGGACCGGCATCGCTAGATCGAGTTTCACCACGACCCAGAATATTATTCTGTATGAGAGCAGTATTTCAATGTGTTACAACCGGAATGACGACGTCAGTTATACCCCAACACATTATTCAGAATTTTTCGATATAAAAATGAAAGCACTATCGATACTGGACATTTTGCTTAATATGCGTCATATATTTCAAATAGTTCATTGAGTACACTATGTTCATAGGATTTAAAATTTAACCCCATGAAACTACATACATGTTAAAAATTTTCGTAAAATATACTTGAGTAAATCTTACTTTTTAAAGCTAATTATTAAAAAATAAATTTTAGCTGCGAAACATGAATAATGAAAATGTTGTTTTTAATGAATTTTTCGTGAATGTGAGTTTCTTCGTGAACGTGAATTGTCTCGTGAGAGTGAATTTTTCGTGAACGTGAATTTTCTCGTGAGAGTGAATTTTTCGTGAACGTGAATTTTTTCGTGAACGTGAATGTCATCGTGAGTGTGAAGTTTTCGTGAATGTGAATTTCTTCGTGAACGTCAATTTCTTCGTGAACGTGAATTTTGTCGTGAGCGTGAATTTTTCGTGAATGTGAATTTTTTCGTGAACGTGAATTTTGTCGTGATTTTGAAAAAAATTTACTCACGCACATTCACGAACAGAATTTGATGTTCACGCACGATCACGCACGACACATTTTTGTTCAGTCCCATTCACGCACATTCACGTGATTTTGTCAAAATTTCATTCACGAATCACGTAACTCACGCGTGAATCACGCGTGTCACGAAAACTTCGTGTCACGCGCACACCTCTAATATGATTATTTCTCTTATCTTCTAATAATTGTCATTCGGCAAGAAGTAAAAGAGACCTTTTACTTGCTATGCGAATCTCTCTTTTCCAAATACCTACGATAAAGCAATAACTACCATTAAGTTTCTACCATTAATGCATCCCGCAACCATCTGCACAAAAAGCAAGGCAAAACTGCAAGAGCATTAAGCTAGTGCAGTGCTAACAGTGCCTGCAATAATCTTCACCAAATACTCTGCCACAAGCTCCAGGCGAAATCAAATAAAGGAATGTCATCCTCTTTATTACTTATTTATTCTTCGTCGAGAAACCCCTCTCATACTTCACTCAATAGCTTTACCTTGATCATCCATCTTTCCCACACCTAGTCTGTTGTCTACAGCTGTTTAAAGAGCGCTTAGTGAATGCATTGCCAAATAAAAACATCTCACTTACATATGCAAGCAGATCTTCCACACCAGCAGTGAACAACATTTGATGTGGTCAGTCATTCCTCTTTTAATCAATGTTATGCTGTCGAGTAGTCGGATGACTAAACAGAGAAGAATAAAAATTAAATGCTTTGTAAAGACCTAACAAACAAGAAAGTGTGAATAGAAGTGATATTAGGTGAAAATATTCTTTACAAAAAAGAAAAACAATAAAAAATTAAATTAGAGGCGAAGACGAGGATGAACATTTTTTAATTTTCCGGCGACGCGGAATATTTGCTTGAGTTATTTTAATTTAGTTTGGCGTTCTAAGACTAAAGGTATGATTCAATTGCTTTAAATGTTTGAATAACTCATTTGTCGTACGTCGTACCTATTTAAAAACAAAATATATTAATTTTAAAGGCAGCATTGGTGGCGTTTTATTATTATTCCATTACCTCACTTAACGGAGGGCATTTACATTTGGTACATAACCAATTCTTCAATATTCAGTGATGGTAAACAAGAATACAAAAATTCAATAACTGTACATCAGTCATTTTTAGAACAAACACCTAGCCCTAGTGTGGTAGTTGCGGGGAGCAGGTAGGTGGATGTGTGGTATAGAGATAATCTTATTTTGCTCTCAGTTATTTATTTTAAAGGTTGCTTTACCTCATTATCTCATCTCTCGTGCTACATTTAAGTCAATATCGTAATTTGCCTTGCCACTTGTCTCGATAAAACAGGGCAACTTATTTAATTCATGGGTCAAATAGACAAGAGTGCTAATTGCAATTTAGTTGCATCACTGGTGTGAAAACTATAATGTTCGTTATTGAGTACACTGAGGAAGAAAAATATTGTCGGGGGACCAAAGATTTGTTGTCCTTGAAATCCGAGTACAAGGTTTGCTTGTCATAGGAGACGTGTTTCTCTGATTCAGAGCTTTGTTCCTTGCCCAAAAGTCGATAATCGTAATAATGTCAATTTGTCCTTTTAGTTAAGTGATTCGACTTAGAACTGAGTGTTCTTACATGAGAGGAACATTGCTGGACGAAGACCAACTTGGCTATAATAATTCTGATTTTTTCCCAAAATTAATTAATTTCAAAACATTATTTTGAAAAGAGGTTTATTTAACACCCGAGTCTGAATTTATATCCTCACTTCAATACTCTGCTTCTTTGGCTCGGAATCTTGGAACCGGGAGGGTCTTTTTCAGTGTAAAATTTGTAGCACACTTGAAAGGTTTACGTTTCTAATTTAACAGAGAAAAATATCGTTGATCTGTTGTTATAATTATACGGCCGACCTCATAATTGTTGATTAAAATTTTATTGAACTTGTGGAAAATTTTGGGAGCAAACTGTGCATATTTTAATCGAAACAAACAATAAAGACACTGAGATACACTGAAAAGATTTTTGAAGGAAAAGTTCAAAGCTGCAATATTGTTACGTTTCTGTAATTTATGATTCAATTTAAAAAAAAATTGTTTTGTATTGTTTGATGAGACTTTGCTACTCCTTTATAAAAATTTATTTGAAATAAAGAATTATCAAGGAAAAATTATATATTATAAGATCACAATTTTCGTACACATTTATTTCCTTTTTATTTATGCTCGACATCGGGTTTTAATTTATGTATCGAAGATTGAGCCAAAGGGGGCAAGGAAAACGTCACACAGGGAAAGGAAAATATCACCGAAATTTCTCCATTTCAATTTTATTGATTAAACAAGTTTTATAATTGAGACAAAAATCAATCACAAACGATCAATTAATTGATGTTGTTGATATTGGTTCCAGATATTATCATTTCTCTAATTGGAGACATTTCAATTGGAAACTAATTTGATCAATTAATTTCGTGGTTGGAGACAAAAAAAATACGTCTTTTTTTCTCCAATACAAATTACGAACCTTTTTCGAAAATTATTCTGCACTGTGGACATCGAAGGTTTATGAGTTATGAAATAATTTGCTTAGTAGCGAGAGAGAGGGAGAGTGTGAGAGGAAACAGAGAGAGAGTGGAAAGAGATTTGCCAGCAGGTCACTAAAATTTCTGAAACGACACACAAATTTGGAGAACAATACTATTTATTGAGAGCTCTACATCAGTGCATCAAGAATTGTTCCTATACTACGGCCACGATATATACAATACCTCCTGCTAGAATCATATATTAATTTTTGAACATTTGATTTGGCGTAGGCTTAAGGCCTTGGGCTAACTTCGAATTCTTTATCGAATCGAAATTTATATTGAGAACTTGTCGTTGAAACGTTTTCTTGAATTTGCGAAAATTCGGGAAAAATTGTTTTAAGTCGAATTGAAATTTAACTGTTCAAGTTTATCATTGAAAAGTTGTTCTGAGTTTTGCTAAGTTCGTTTCTGCGAAAAATCCAGGGTTGTATAAATATGTGTTTAAAAATGCTCAAAACAAAGATTTCGCATTTATTCCGAGCTAACGTTTTTTAAATGGAGTATAACAGTTTTTCGTGCGAAAACGTGATCTTAGTACTAGGCTTTTGGGAGAAATTATTTAATCGAAATAAAATTTGCCATTGAAAAGTTTAATCAAATTTGGATTTGACGAAGAATCATTTTAAATTGAATTAAAATACAATAATTCATATTTGGCATTGGGAACTCCCCTTATATTCGATCTGCATATACATCTTTGTTTTTAGTGCTAATTTGTTTGGTTAATAAACAGATTTATGGTGTTTGGATTTTAAATTGAAAGTTAATTAAAATTTAACCGTATATCGTTGTTTTGGTCTATATTTCTGAGCAAAAGTTCATTTGTTCTAGAAATATATATCACCAATATTTTTCAATTTTCAATTTTCAATATTTTTCAATTCAAATCTTAATTAAGGTTGAAATAATATCCAAATTTACTGGAGCCTGTGAAAGATTATATTCGCAATTGCGGTGATATAAATTGGAAATTAGTTTGGTGATTGGAAACAGAGAAATATTTTTTCTGTGAGTTGAGTTATCACTCGGAACTTGATTCGTGACACTACCTTGTTTCTGTACCTGCACCCTAAAAAAATCGCTTCTTTAACATATGTTCCAAACATATTTTGCAGGAAGCACATATATAATATTGGATACAGCCGAGACGTTAATATGTTTGTTTTATGTAAACATATTATATGTTTGGAAGAATTTTGAGCCCAAAAATATTATATGCTTGGAAGAATTTTTCCCAAAGACGGTTGTGCTCATTCCCTAACATACTCGTTATTTTCACTTCCACGAAATATTTTAATTCTTGGCACCTTTTTCTGTAATACAAATAATGTTGAAGAAATTATTCATTTTTATAAATTGTTTAAATTTTACCTTTCGCCTGCACGGAGAATCGAACCGAGGACCATACAGTTTGTAAGCCAACACACTATCCACTGGGCTACGTAGCTGTTATGGTCACCAGCAGATAATTATCGTTATAAGTTACATTTATATAGCATAGTTTGCAGCGCCCACGAGCCCATCCAAACATAACATTATTTAACAGAAACATACATTTGTTTGCCACGTGGAGCAGTGGTTAGCATGTCTGCCTTGAATGCAAAGGGTTGCGGGTTCAATCCCTGCTCCGACCGAACACTTTTTTTTTAATTTACACATTTATATTTATACTATATTGGATTTTTATAATGAAACTTCGAAATATGGGTTATTAAAGATTTATAGTCATTAACAATGCTTGATATAAACGAAATTGACTAATTTTTGGATAAAATATTATTTTTTTATTGCAAAAATAACAATTTTGTAACAAAAAACTGTTTTTTGTACAAAACTTTAAAATTTGGAAGGAATTCAAAAACTCTAACAAAAGAAGAACGTGGAGTCGAGTATAAACATACATAAATAATTTTATAATATAAACATAAATTTATTTAGGTTTTTAGGTTTTTTACTAGCATTTAACACCATCGGTCTAAAATGCCTTTTATTTTTCTTTAATAATTCATTTTAAAGAAAATAAACTTTTTATATTGTTTTAGCTGCAAAACTCGAACTTAATGCCCGATTTTATATTTGAAGGTGTCCGTCAACACCTCTTGGACTACTTATTAATAAAGAGGAACTAAACTTTATTTTTATACATTTTACTGTGTAATTTTTCACTATTTCCTCCTTATTTCATTTTACTGTCCCAACTCTAAAAAGAGTACAGTGCCCTTTCGTTATTTTTATGAAGACCCCTGATTTCTTTTAATGAACCAAGAAAAAAATTGTGCCCATAATGCCAAAATGATAAACAAAACACATGTCCACACATACATAAAATGCTGCTCTCAAGGCGAAAACACATGCTTTTTTTTCAAATGTCTATTCTCTTGGTTCCGAATGTCCATTCTCTTTATTCAAATTAAATAATATTTAGACTTAAGCATATCAAATCTTTGGCCTTATCATAAAACAGTTTTCCGAAACAACATACCAGCGGTTTCACAGAAATTGTTCTCTTTTGATTCTTTCGCTGTATTATGTTGATATCTTTCGTCAACTCTCCCGGTTTCCATCTCTATTTCTTTCTCTATACTCTCTCTGTCGCTTTGAATAAAGTACCACAACATATGTATGTTTAGTCGAAATTTGTAAATTTATATATGTTGCATTCACACATATAATTTTTATGAAACATTCATGCCCCAAACATAATATATTCTAACATATTAACATAGATGTCCCAAACATTTAGTGTTTGTTTAGGAACATTACATGTTTGCACTTAAATATATTGTGTTTTAAAATTGTGCCCGAAACACATTTTGTTTATATCGGAACATATGAAAAACATATTTTTCTAAGAGTGTGGGAGAATACATATAATACTCTAAGAGGAAAATAAATCAATTTCCATTTATAGTGTGTTATACATCTTCCGTTGGTTTATCTTGGTTGAATTTTAATAGAATATATTTTGCGCAAATTTAGATTTTCGGTGGGTTTCCTTGCAAAAAAAAATGGCTTCCCAAAAGTTCATTTTTTTCTCAGACCAAGTTGTTACCTTTTGTGCGAATTTTGCTAGCCTGGAGGAGAAGCCCACCAGAGCATCAAGTTTGCAAGTCAAACTTGACGATTTGGAACGTCAATGGCGTCAGCTGGTAAAGATATACGAAGTAGAGATGACTGAAAACCCTGATAGCACAAAAGTTACTCAGGAATCGGTTCATTCTAAGTTTTTGGAGTCCAGTAGGGCATATAAGGAATGCAAGGCCCTAATTCTCGACTTGATACAAGATCAAGAGAACAAGACAAAGGGATCGGCTGTTGACATGAGTATAGAATCCAGAGATCGTGAAGATGCTGGGTTCTTATTGAAGGTACCTCCCTGTGACACCGAGATATTTAGTGGCGGATATGAAAAAATGGCCAAGTTTCCGAGATATGTTCTCGGCCATTTATATCAAACATCCAAGATTATCCCCAGCACAAAAACTTTTTCACCTCAGAGCCAAGACTCGGGGAGAAGCAAGCCAAATTGTCAAGCAATTTTCCTTAACCGACGAAAATTTCAATTTGGCTTGGAATGCTCTAAGCCACCGGTACGAGAACAGGCGAATACTAGTGAATCATCAATTACGTAAGATTTTCGAAATCGAGCGTGTTGTCTCTGAAAAGGGAAAATCATTGCGTAACCTTCAATACACTATAAATAATTGTTTGTCTGCCCTGAAAACTTACAATATTTCAATAATCTCATGGGATCCTTTGTTAGTATATTGGGTGTCTTCCAAACTTCCAGAGGAAACATTGGCGGCTTGGGAGACTTCATTGGATGATCATAAACAAATGCCAACATGGCACCAGTTGGACGACTTTATAACTAGTCGTTTGGGCATGTTGGAATCTATATCGGACATTAGAAAGCCTATAACGGCACCACCGGTTTCCCCGAAAACTCAGAGTTATCATACGAAAGCCGATATAAATTTCAGGTCCTGTAAACTTTGTAAACAAACTCATGTTCTACGGAGCTGTCCGAAATTTAAATCTTTGTCCCATACCGAGAGGAGAAATTTCGTGATGAATAACAACGGGTGTGAGAATTGTCTTTCTTTCTCTCACATCACTCAAAACTGTCAAAGTGACAAAGTGTGCCAGAAGTGTCAACAACCTCATCACACACTTCTTCATTTCGAATCTGTTCACCCTGGGGTTCAAGGTCAGTTGAACCCACAAGCAAATTCGTTTCATGTGGAGACACAGCAAGTAGATCAACCGACCACATCTGCTGCGGCATATAGTATTTCACAAAATGTTCAGAATCATTTTGCGAAATCAGGCGAGAAAACGGTTTTACCCACGGCTCTAGTTGACATCGATCAACACGGAAGTAGGTTTACTATCAGGGTTTTCATTGATCAAGGTTCTCAGGAATCGTTTATCTCCTCTAGAATTATTAATAGATTTTCTATTCCAACTAAGAAATCGTTGACGACTATTTCTGGCCTGGGTGGAACTATCTTAGAAAATTCGTCAAGAATTTGTCACCTTACGTTGAAATCTCGAAAATCATGTTTCTCACATTCTGCGGATGTTATAGTCATTTCCAGTCTGAACCAATTAATGCCTTCGACCCTTACTTATATATCCAATTGGGCTGAGTTGAGTCGGTTAGATTTGGCTGATCCAAAATTTTCGAAACCGGCGCAAATTGATATGTTACTTGGGAGTGACATTTTACCTTATATCTTGAAGTCTGGAATTCAGAAAAATGTTTCCGGAAATTTATTGGCCCAGGAAACAGAATTCGGGTGGATAGTTAGTGGTAAACCAGCATGTCGCACAGTAGAAACATTTGCTTCTTGGGTAACCTCTCCTGATACACTGAATGAAGAACTTAAACGGTTTTGGGAGATAGAAAATGTGATGTCTGAAACAACTCTTTCCGAGGAAGACAAATGGTGTGAAGAGTTTTACAAAAGGACTGTAAATCGTCGGTCTGATGGCAAATATGTCGTCAGATTACCATTCAAGCAGAATACACCATCGAACATGGTGCTTGGATCATCACGCAAAGCCGCCCTGGGTCAATTTTTGAGGATGGAAAAAACTCTAAACAAATCTCCTGAACTAGAACAAGAATATCACAAAGCTCTTTCGGAGTATGTACAACTAGGTCATATGACACTTACAAATCATATGGAAATAAATCGAGGTTCACAAGTCTTGTCATTTTATCTGCCACATCATGCAGTGGTTAAACCAGATAGAACATCAACCAAAGTACGAGTTGTTTTTAATGCTTCGAAGAAAACCACATCTGGATTTTCTCTAAATGATGTTCTATATACCGGTCCTGCGAAACAAAACGGTTTAATGAATGTCATATTGAAGTGGCGGTTTTTTAAATACGTTTTTAATGGCGATATCCAGAAAATGTATCGTCAGATCTGGGTTCATGACGATGATCAACAGTATCAAAGAATTCTGTTTCGCCCTTCACCATCTGAGCAAGTTCAAGACTTTTGCTTAAAAACAGTAACGTTTGGTGTCAATTGCGCGCCATATTTGGCAATTAGAACTCTGCCCCAACTAAGTGAGGATGCAAAAGAAACTCATCCAACGGCGTCAGTCATATTGCAGAATCAAATATACGTCGATGATGTTCTATCTGGAGCTCATTCTTTAATGGAAACCAAATCAAATCTTCTGGAACTTATTGATTTGTTAAATTCTGGCGGGTTTCCACTAAAGAAAATAACTGCAAATCACTCTCAAATTTTAGAAAATTTGCCCCCGGAGGATCTTCTTGATGAAGATTTCTTAAAGATAGAGGATGCTAGTGAGACCAAGACATTAGGTATTAAATGGAACGCAATGTCGGACCTCTTCTTTTACAATGTCGCGAAGATTGATAAACCCTCTTCGCCCATAACCAAGCGTAAAATTCTTTCAATTGTTGTAAAGCTTTTTGATCCAGCCGGTTGGTTAGCTCCTATAATAACAGTAGCAAAAGTCTTGATGCAACAACTTTGGATTGATGGTACTGACTGGGATGAAGAAGTCAAACCACAATCATTAGAAAAATGGAATTTGTTTATTTCGAACTTTGATGAAATACGAAATATACGAATTCCTCGCTGGGTCAAATTCACTCCTGATGGTAAATTTCAACTTCATGGATTTTGTGATGCCTCAGGCTTCAGAAGGCTTATTGCGCATGTATTTATATCCGATCGATTTCTCCAGAAAATGTTGTATCCTCGCACTTACTTGTTTCCAAGAGTAAAGTTGCCCCATTGAAAACGATAAGTTTACCCAGATTGGAGTGTGGTGGAGTGTGTGGAGCCGCACTACTTACTAAACTTCTTAAATCCATATGCAAGAATTTGAGTTTGCCCCATAATGAAATGTATCTCTGGTCAGATTCTACTATCACTTTAGCTTGGCTTAGCAAACCACCCTATCACTGGAAAACATTTGTTGCGAATAAAATATCCGAAATTCTTGATAACGTTGGTAATGCTAATTGGAGGCATGTTCCAACCGCTGATAACCCAGCTGATATTGGCACAAGAGGAGCAACAGCAGCAGAACTGGTAGCAAATGATCTTTGGTGGTATGGACCAAGCTGGCTAACGAAAGCCCCAGAACTTTGGCCAAAAACAACTTTGCCAAAGGAATCATCATTGGAGAAGAAAGTTATTTCCCATCATACTCAAATACAATCGGATGATATTCTAGAACGTTTCTCTTCATTTGATCGTGCCTTGCGTGTAATATCTTATATATTTAGATTTATCAGAAAATGTCAGAAACGAATTTTACCAGATATGCTCAAAGACTTTATAACTTCGGATGAAATAAAGTTTGTTAATCGCCGATTGATAATGATTGCTCAGATAACATATTACCCGTCGGAATATCAGTTACTTGAATCCAAGAAAACTATCAACTTGAAAAGCCGTCTACTAACATTAAATCCCTTTCTTGACGAAAATAATTTACTGCGAGTCAATGGACGTTTGGCTAATTCGGATATGAACTATAACGAAAGGCATCCAATAATTCTCCCCGAGAAGTCACGTGTTTGCAAACTTTTCATTGATTTCACACATAAAATCTTGATGCACGCCGAGCATCAAAGTATGCTACGTGCTATACGCCAGGAATTTTATAAAATTCGATTGAAAAGTTCTGTCCGCTAATGCATAAGAAATTGTCGATCCTGTGCCATATATAAGAACCGAATTCGAAATCAAATCATGGCTGCTCTGCCAGTTGAAAGATGCACCTTTTCACTACAATTCACCAACACCGGCATCGACTTCGCTGGCCCATTCGAGCTCAAGACATCGCGGCTACGGAACGCGAAAATTCAGAAAGGTTATGCTGCGATATTCGTCTGTTTGTCGACACGTGCGATTCATTTGGAGGTATGTTCTGACTTGTCGTCCGAAGCTTTCTTAGCTACATTCAGTAGATTTGTAGGCCGAAGAGGTTTCCCAAATAAAGTCTTTTCGGATAATGGAACCAACTTTGTTGGCGCAAATCGCACATTGACTCAGGAATATAAGACTTTTTTACGGTCTTCCGAAAAGGCTTTAGTATCGAAATAAAATCTCCATGGATTTACTTGGACCTTTATACCTCTTCATGCTCCTCACATGGAAGGCTTATGGGAAGCCGGTGTGAAGAGCATGAAAACTCATCTTACGAAAGTTGCGGGTACTTATAAATACACCTTTGAGGAATTTTCCACACTGTTGATTCGGATCTAAAGCGTATTAAATTCTCGTCCGCTTTCTCCGATGAGTGAAGATCCTAACGAACTTGCTCCACTAACACCAGGCCACTTCTTAAGGGGAACTGCATTAACTGCTATTCCCGAAGAAGTTTCTGACAACCTCACCTTAATCAGCCGTTGGCAAAGACTTAAGCTTATCCAAACACACTTTTCCAAGCGCTGGAAAAATGAATATATTAGCGAACTACAACGTCGTTATAAATGGAAATCTGCTCAGAAAAATCTGAAGAAGGATGACTTTCTAATCGTACGGGATGATAATTTGCCGCCGACAGAATGGCGCCTTGGTCGTATAGAAAAAGTTTTCCAAGGAACCGATTCAAATGTACGTGTAGCTGAAGTGCGAACACAGAATGGAGTAATCGTTCGTCCTTTAGTCAAACTATGCATATTACCAAATGTTTAATAGACTTATAACTAGCTTCCGTTCACCGTTCACATATCAAATAAAAGTTTACGTTTCAGCATTGCTTCTAGCTTACCCAAATGTCGTGTCTGCCAAGAAAGACATTTTTTGAAAGACTGCCTAAAATTTTCCAACATGAATGTGGTCGAACGACGAGAGACGGCTAGGAAAAAGAACTTTTGTTTCAACTGTTTGCGTTCCTCACATGCTCGGGACTGGTGTCCATCAAGAAGGTCTTGTACAGCGTTGCCAGAATTGTTTCACCAAAAACCGCTAGATTTGTACAAAAAAATAGCCAAAAAAAGCTAAAAAATGTTAAAAAATAGCTAGAAAAAAAGCTAAATTTTTTTGTATCAAAAGTCACATTTTTGATTGAAACTTAACAAACTTAAAGGCTTTATTTCACTTAAAATGCATATTATTTTAATTGTATTCATTTTATTTCCATTTCTGTGAGACTGTAAGAAAATCTATGTCATATATTTAAAACCCATTCTAACTGTCTTGCAAGTTTATACTGAATAACTTTTATTCGAAAATTTCCCATACAAACCTATTGTCCAATTTTCGTAAATGTAAATCCATTCCATTAATAAATAGCAGATTTGTTTTGATCCTATCACTACGAATTTTTTATGGCATTTTTTTGATGTTAAAAAAAATAATACCACATTCAAAACTTTATTTCCTTAATTATTTCTATGTTAGGTTCCAAAGATTTTGTACACTAATGATTTTGGTATTGTTTCAGAGTCAAATTTGAATTTATTCGTTTTTTTTTTTCAGCTTTTTCTTCATGAGCTATCACAGTGCTTTAAAAACGTGCTAACGACAACTTAAATTTCCAAATTCAGTCTCGACTTTAAGTAGAAATTATTCTGTGTATACGTTTTTAAAATAAAATGTTGAAAAACATCTTCTATTTTTGAACGCTGGTTTGTGGTCAAGATACAAAAACTCCACAAATTTAAAGACTATTTAATTAATTTTAAGAATTTCTTAGAATTGACCCTAGCCTTCTTTCATGAAAAGATACCCATTTTTAAGTTGAATCACTTAACTAGAAGGACAAAACGACTTTATCGGCTTTTGGACAAGGAAAACTGTTTATATAAGAGAAATTCACAAATGCTATTATAACCAAAATTCGCGTTCGTATTTTAAAGACATGAAAACTTTGGCCTCATGACAATATTTTTTTAGTGTACAAAGCAATTCACATCTACTATTTTAATTTAGTAATATAATAATAACTTTAGAATACGTATTAAAATAACATAAAAAGGATAACGAGTCAAATGCTATTATTCCTAATAATTTACTGACAGTTTATATAAGGAATTTGTATGGTAATAGTAGATTTAAAGTTTACGATAACTTTTATGAATACGAGGAAAAAACTTTACAACAAGGTGTATTTGCTGCAAAAATGCCCGCATAATGGCTGGAATAATTATTAAGGCTTCAATTGAGCTTTGAAATATACGGAAAACCTTATTCTGGCAGCAAGACTTAGATAAAAACGAAGTTTTATCCATATTTCAATAGGAACATGTCGAAAATAAAAAAAGCCAAAAATAGCTAAAAGGGTCATGAAAAAAAGCCAGAAAAAAAGCTAAAAGCTAAATGCATTTTTTTCCCGCTAAACGTCTTCAAAAAAAGCCAAATCTAGCGGGAAAAAAGCTAAATTGGCAACGCTGGTCTTGTATTGTCTGCAACGGCTCACATCATACGATGTTACACATGGATAACAACCGGAAATCGACTGCTCGATCAGCCACGAATACAACACAAATCAGACATGCTGACACTAGAAGATCCCCATCCATCAATCGCCCATTAGGGAAAAAGAAAACGGAGAGACGAGGTCGAACGATATATGAAGCGCGACGCAATGGCAAATCAGCCACAGCACCCGATCACCACAAAAAATCTTATGTCAGCGATCGTCTCACCTCCAGGAACAAAACACACGTGTTCCTGCCCACTGCCTTAGTTAAGGTTTTGACACCGCAGGGGCCACAGAAAACTCGATTGATAATTAATTCTGGAGCATCGCAGACAGTTCTCAAAACCGACTTCGTGGAAAGATTACACTTGCCTACAACCAGGAAAGGAAACCGGTATTATTGCACTCTTAACCTCTTGTCCTATCACGATAAATCGGCAAAGGTGCAAATCACCGGAGAAGTGCGAAGCCAGTAGAATACCACCTTCCCAGAAACCACAAATGACAAACGGTTGACAAGTTTATACAATCACTTGACGGATTTAGCTGATCCCCACTTTTACCATCCAACCAACATCGAAATAATGCTAGCCAACGACCAAATTCCAAGGATTCTTAGAGTAGGTTGTTGATGCTAGTGAAGCTAGTTCCAGTGTTGCCAACTCCCCAAGGCCAAAAAGCACCAAAAATATATTATAAATTCTAACATACCACCTTCCACCACAAAATCGAAAATTAAATGCTCTACTAAAAAAAAAAAAAAAAAAACTTCCAAAGATGTTTTATAGAACTTTTGTGAATTGAATTTTAAGAAGTTAAGGTGGGTATTAAGATCGAGTTTAGCTGCTAAAATAGTCATTTTTTCACAATTACTTTTCTTTAATAATTAATTTTAAGGAATACAAACTTTGTGAAAATTTGCTTTTGACTATTCCCCATCAAGTTATAATAAAATTTGCAGCAAATATGCATAATTTTATGCCTTTTTACCGATATAGTTTTCACTTTAGCGGCAAAACTCGAACTTAGTACTCACCATTATGAACCGCTATTCAAGTATACACTTTGATCGGTTTTAATGCTTTCGTCCAATTCATTTTGATCAGTGATGTTTTTCAACTTTCAAAATATTAATATATGGAAGGAGTCTATTGCTTATTTCAGTTGTGCGTGCTTTTGTGAATTTAATACAAACGTTTTTAATGACATCTTTACCAAATTCAAAAATTCGACACTCATCGCTGGACTTTCCTACAGAATACCCTAAATAACAATATTAATTAAAAAAAAAACAATACCAACTTCATAACAATCAAATTCTATATTTGGCAATAAATTTGAGTTTCTTCGGCTCTTGAAAGTCTAATCAAAATTTTTGTATCTATTAAACTTAATACTGTTCAAAATAAAAAAAAGCACCAAAAGCGCTAAATGAAAATGCCAGAAAGCACCAAGTTGGTGCTTTTTTTGAAAAGGCACCAAAAAGGCAATTTGGTGCTTTTTAGAAATCAAAAAGCACTAAATTTGGTGCTAAAAGCACCAAATTGGCAACACTGGCTAGTTCAACAACAATCAGTGTTGCCAACTCCCCAAGGCCAAAAAGCACCAAAAATATATTATAAATTCTAACATACCACCTTCCACCACAAAATCGAAAATTAAATGCTCTACTAAAAAAAAAAAAAACTTCCGAAGATGTACCTATTATAGAACTTTTGTGAATTGAATTTTAAGAAGTTAAGGTGGGTATTAAGATCGAGTTTAGCTGCTAAAATAGTCATTTTTTGACAAATACAATTTCTTTAATAATTCATTTTAAGGAATACAAACTTTGTGAAAATTTGCTTTTGGCTATTCCCCATCAAGTTATAATAAAATTTGCAGCAAATATGCATAATTTTATGCCTTTTTTACTGATATAGTTTTCACTTTAGCGGCAAAACTCGAACTTAGTACTCACCATTATGAACCGCTATTCAAGTATACACTTTGATCAGTTTTAATGCTTTCGTCCAATTCATTTTGATCAGTGATGTTTTTCAACTTTCAAAATATTAATATATGGAAGGAGTCTATATTAATATATGGAAGGAGTCTTATTTCAGTTGTGCGTGCTTTTGTGAATTTAATACAAACGTTTTTAATGACATCTTTACCAAATTTGAAAATTCGACACTCATCGCTCGACTTTCCTACAGAATACCCTAAATAACAATATTAATTAAAAAATAATCAATACCAACTTCATAACAATCAAATTCTATATTTGGCAAAAAATTTGAGTTTCTTCGGCTCTTGAAAGTCTAATCAAAATTTTTGTATCAATTAAACTTAATACTGTTCAAAATAAAACAAGTATATACGGCCGTAAGTTCGGCCAGGCCGAATCTTATGTACCCTCCACCATGGATTGCGTAGGAACTTCTACTAAAGGCTGTCATCCACAATCGAATTACTTGGGTTGCGATAACACTTGCCGATGGCAAGGTATCGTAAAACTTTTTAACACTGTCTTCTAAATTGTAAGTTAGTCCATAAGGGGTATATATTAAACAAAAAAAAACAAAAAAAAGGCCGATTAAATACGTATATAATTCAGTTTGAAAAATTTTCTATAGAAATAAAATTTTGACAAAATTTTCTATAGAAATAAAAACTTGACAAAATTTTCTATAGAAATAAAATGTTGACAAAATTTTCTATGGAAGTAAAATGTTGACAAAATTTTCTATAGCAATAAAATTTTGACAAAATTTTCTATAGAAATAAAATGTTGACAAAATTTTCTATAGAAATAAAATGTTGACAAAATGTTCTATAGAAATAAAATGTTGACAAAATTTTCTACAGAAATAAATTTTTTACAAAATTTTCTATAGAAATAAAATTTTGACAAAATTTTCTATGGAAATAAAATGTTGGCAAACATTGCTATAGAAATAAACTTTTTACAAAACTTTCTATAGAAATGAAATTTTGACAAAACTTTCTATAGTAATAAAATTTGACAATTTTTACATGGCTGTTAGAGGCCATATACTAACGAAATGTACCAAATTTCAACCGCATCGGATGACTTTTGCTCCTCCAAGAGGCTCCGGAGGTCAAATCTGGGGATCGGTTTATATGGGAGCTGTATATAATTATGGACCGATATGGACCAATTTTTGCATGCTTGTTAGAGACCGTACACTAACATCAGGTACCCAATTTCAAACGGATCGGATGAATTTTGCCCCTCCAAGAGGCTCCGGAGGTCAAATCTGGGGATCGGTTTATATGGGAGCTATATATAATTATGGACCGATATGGACCAATTTTTGCATGGTTGTTAGAGACCATATACTAACACCACGTACTAAATTTCAATTGGATCGGGTGAATTTTGTTCATCCAAGAGGCTCCAGAGTTCAAATCTGGGGATCGGTTTATATGGGAGCTATATATAATTATGGACCGATATGGACCAATTTTTGCATGCTTGTTAGAAACCGTACACTAACATCAGGTACCCAATTTCAAACGGGTCGGATGAATTTTGCCCCTCCAAGAGGCTCCGGAGGTCAAATCTGGGGATCGGTTTATATGGGAGCTATATATAATTATGGACCGATATGGACCAGTTTTTGCATGGTTGTTAGAGACCATATACTAACACCACGTACCAAATTTCAATGGGGTAGGATGAAGTTTGCTCCTCCAAGAGGCTCCGGAGGTCAAATCTGGGGATCGGTTTATATGGGAGCTATATATATTTATGGACCGATATGGACCAATTTTTGCATGGTTGTTAGAGACCGTATACTTACATCAGGTACCAAATTTCAACCAGATCGGATGAATTTTTCCCCTCCAAGAGGCTCCGGAGGTCAAATCTGGGGATCGGTTTATATGGGAGCTATATATAATTATGGACCGATATGGACCAATTTTTGCATGGTTGTTAGATACCGTATACTTAGACCACGTACCAAATTTCAACCGGATCGGATGAATTTTGCTGCTCCGGAAGGCTCCGCAAGCCAAATTTGGGGATCGGGTTATATGGGGGCTATACGTAAACGTGGGCCGATATGGCCCATTTTCAATACCATCCGACCTACATCAATAACAACAAAAAGCACCAAAAGCACTAAATGAAAATGCCAGAAAGCACCAAGTTGGTGCTTTTTTGAAAAGGCACCAAAAAGGCAATTTGGTGCTTTTTAGAAATCAAAAAGCACTAAATTTGGTGCTAAAAGCACCAAATTGGCAACACTGACAACAATTCCATACAATATATTTTGTTTCCATAATTCCATTGTCTATAAATGAATTTCCTTAACTGAATTAAGCAATTAACGTTTTTACTTTAAACAGATCTAATGATTAATTTAAATTTATTTATATATGGCAACCCTTTATCCAATTGACCTAACTATGAAGTAAAAGCTTTCACTCAATCGGATAAAGGACCACCATTTTAACCAACTTTCCAATTGAATTTCGCTGAATTGTACCTCTAAAGATGGCCTGAGTTAATGAAGCTTCACTTGTGCTACAGCAACTCAAACGGTAAGGAGCTGAAACCTCATCAATAAAATCATTTTGTATGCCATATTCAAACGAAACCATTTTGCCTTTTTCTTTATTACTTTGAAAATTACCATATATTCTTTACGATTGTGGGAGTTTTCAAATATACTTACAGTCCACTTCTGCAGATATCCCACAATTGTACACACCCCTTAAACAACAAACACTTCCAAGGCTAGAATTGTGCGCTGCACAGCTGTGAGCTAACTTTGCGGTTAAAGTCAAGCGCGATTTAGACATGATGACAGTACCCACGTACTATTGGACTAATTCCACAATAGTGTTAAATTGGATCAACTCAAGATCATCCTCCTTTCACACCTTTGTCGCTAATCGTATTGTGTCAATTCAAGACAACACGACTCCTGAACAATGGAGACACGTTAGTTCTAAGGATAACCCAGCAGATATCATATCTAGGGGATTAGACCCACATCAGTTACCACAAACAACTCAAAGGATGCACGGACCATTCTTTCTTCACGGAGACGAGAAACATTGGCCTCCTGCGTTTCTTCCCTCTCCTGATTCGATTATCACTAAACGAAAGCAGAACCTCGACAACCTAATGTTGGCCGTTGATGCAGAAAACTTCTTGTACAGAATAAACCACAGGAATTCATTTAAGACACTCCAACGAATCGTTGTTTATGTTCTGAGATTTATTAAAAATTCCAAAACCCGTAAAGAAGAATGACAAAACAGGCCAACCCTCACTCCCTTTGAACTTCACGATTCACTTATCGTCATAGTTCGTATCGCACAGCATTCTAACTTCAAAGAAGACATTCTACAACTGGACAAGAATAGAGAACTTAAAGGCTCAAGTCAAATTAAAGGTTTGTCGCCGTTCTTGGACGAACATACAGTTTTAAGAGTTAGGTTAAAGTGGCAGCCCGATTAAGATTCAGGCTCACTTAGACTATTCAGTCCATTGTGATAGCAAAAGTTTTAAGAGTTGGAGGCAGACTAGAAGAATCGACTTTGAGTTTTAATGCCAAACATCCCATGCTTTTGCCATTCAATGACCCAATAAGTCGATTAATCTTCGAATCGTTACATAAGGAAAATAAGCATTGCGGACCTACCGCACTCCTTTCTACGGTGAGACAACGCTTCTGGCCCATCAAAGGAAAGCATTTGGCTCGGGAAACTGTTCACAAATGTATACAATGTGCAAGATCAAAACCAAAGCTTCTGAAACAAATTATGGGAAATTTGCCAGAAACAAGAGTAACGCCTACAAGGCCCTTCATAAACGCAGGGGTAGATTATTGCGGACCAATCTGGGTACATTTCAAAACAAGAGGAAAACGACCTCAGAAAGCACATCTTGCGATATTTTGCTGCTTTTCAACAAAGGCGGTTCACCTAGAACTTGTGACGGACCTTACAACCGATGCCTTCATTGGGGCGTTGAAAAGATTCATTGGTCGAAGGGGCCATTGCCAAAACCTATATTGTGATTGCGCTACCATCTTCGTGGGAGCAAAAAATCAACTCGCAGAACTGTCAACCTCGTTATTCTCAACGACAGTTCAAGAAAAAATACAACGAGAATGCGCAACTAGAAGCATTACTTTCCACTTTATACCTCCGCGATCTCCTCATTTCGGTGGACTTTGGGAAGCAGCTGTAAAATCCGCTAAAGGTCTTCTGATAAAGGAAATATCGAGTGCATCCTTGACTTATGAAGAAATGGAGACCATTGTCATAGAGGTTGAAGAGATACTGAACTCTAGGCCAAGAGCACCACCACCAAATAATCCTATTTACGCCGCTGCATTGACTCCGGGCCATTTTTTGATTGGAGAACCTCTAACTGCTCAAGTAGACGTCACAGCCCAAGCAACATCATCAACCTTGGCAAAACGATGGGAGTTAGTATCCCGAATAAAGCACCAATTCTGGAAAAGGGGGTCCTAGGAATATATCAATGAACTCCAGCAGCGTAATAAATGGCAAACTAAGGCTCAAAATCTGCAATTGGGCACTATAGTCGCAATTAAAGATAACTTGCCTGTCATGAACTGGAGACTTGGTAAAGTCATTGAAACTTTTCCAGGGTCAGATGGTTTCATCAGGACAGCTGCGGTAAAAACCTCAACCGGTATCATTAAGCGAGCCATCCATCTACTCGCTCCTCTCCCTCTAGAACAAGCTAACGACGAAAGAGGAGATAATTCGCTTCCGCTCAACCAAAGCACCGCATCCAGTGACAAAGACAATGGTTCACCACTTCCAAAACGTGCTAACCTGACCACAACCAACATGCCACATCCATCTACGTAACCGGAATTAGCTTATGCAAGCCTTTCAAAATTATTCACGACCCCCCTAGGGGCCGCAATATATTTATTCTCCATGATTTATTTATTTTGTTTGGCAAAATAAAATAAATCTATAATAGAATAAAAATTAAAATCTGCTGCCCATTTCATTCTCATTCTTTCTATATTGCAGCCAATCCAAAGGTGGTAATTCATACGTCAGGTATTGAATGACACACGCAAGAACATTTACCTTGCGTATGCTATTCAAGCTACCAGCCAAACAAAATGAAATTCAACACCGGTCATTGGCTTCATATGGAAAGAGTTCAACTGCAGCATAAGCAATTCCGGCAAATAATTCTACTGTTTTCTTTTCATTTACTTATTTTATTTTTGTTGTTATTATTACTTTCTTGTATTAACTATTAGTATATAAGGCAGAATAAATTTAATAAAGATAATCACTACGCTAAAAAACCTTGGTGTTTTAACTAACGTGATTCTTTCTTTTCTTGGCGTATCACCTAGTAAAGAATTTTAACCCCTTTAAAAGAAAAGTTCTAGTGTACTACCAGGACTACCAACAAACAATTTATTATGGTTTACCACCAGAATATACGCTGAGCAAACGAGCTCAAGCATTAACAACCACCGTCATTGATAACGATCTGGACCTGACCAATATAGAGAAGTTTCAACATTTACGATCATTATTAGTAGGAGCTGCGTTGAATACCATTTCGTCTTTAGAGACGAACGATTGTAATTACAATAAGGCCCTTGAATTACTCAAAAATCGCTTTGATAATAAGCTGTCATATTAAGAGTCATATTAAGGATATTTTTGGTCTCAAAATAGCTGATGAAGGGTCTGCAGTAAGTCTTCGCCAGCTGAGCGATAAAATTAATGCTCATGTTCGAGCTCTTGAAACCGTATGTACTAAGGAGCAATTGGCTAATGGCTTGCTTATAAATATTGTCGTATCAAAACTATTATATTTCATGTTAGCCTGATAATGAAACAGGCAATTGACGTCCAAATGCATTATATCTAATTATACAATTATTTTTCGAGCTTTATGGACAGATATAGATTAAGGAACATGGTTAATAGAGCCATTGAAAAGAAAACGCCAGATACCAATCTATACACGCCTGGACTGTACATGTTTCGGTTCGGGCGAATGAACCTTTCCACAGCCTTTAGTATAGATCTGGCTGGGAGAGATCAAAACTTGATCATTAAACGCAGACTAAATGGAAGGAAGGGTTACAAAACGACAAATTACCGACTTGGAACTCTATGGCTTCTTTTCTAGAGCGAAGATCTCGAATGCTTGAGAATTTCGAAAGTTCCATGAAATCTACAGCATCAAATCAGCATTCGAATAAGAAACCTCCCATGCATGGTCGAAATGTTTTAATAGCTTCTGGTTCTAAATCTGTTTTTTGTACATATGGTGAAGCTGATGATGATCATCATATATGAAGTTATTCAAGATTTACAAATCTACACCCAACATTACGCTTCAAAGAGGTCAAAAGGTTGAATTTGTGCCTTAATTGTTTGAGAAAAGGGCACAGTCTACAGAAATGCAAATTCGGACCATGTCGTACATGCCACATGAAACACCACTCATTACTCCATATTGAAAATAATTTGGACTCCCAAACTACCACCAGCCAAATAGACAACATGCCACCCCAACAGCCAACAACTTCACAATTATCACCACCTCTCTCGCAACCAAATCAAGTGACGTCACAATCATCTCTCGTTTCGTTGAATCCATCACCTTCAAATGTAGAATTTAATGATGGTTCAAATATTATATTGGCCACAGCTATCGTTTTGGTGAAAAACAAATATGGCAATTTTGTACCTTGCCGTGCTATTTTATATTCAGCTTCACAACTCAATTTTGTGACAACCCGCTTTGTGAATCAAGCACAGCTGGATATGAAAAACGCAAACATCGCAATATCAGGTATTGGTGAAGGCAATATTACAGCCGACAATACCATAGAAGTTTTGATAAAATCGTGTCACAGTGATTACTGTATCTCTTTTGTTGCTGTCGTCATATTACCTTCTATAACAAAGTATCAACCAAATCGAGATATCGATGTAAGCAAAGACTATATATTTAGAATGAGATTGCATCATGTTCGAATCGAAAATTCGAAGTTTGAGAGCTCCGTCCAACATTGGATCCAGTAAATTTTGGGGTACAGTGTTGCATTGTGGGCTTAGAAAATATTAATGTCGTTTGTTTTTTACGAAATCAGATTGGCACAACATTGCCATTTACATGACATCAACATAGCATAGAAAAACCTACCCATATACGATGACAAACAATTAAGAGCAGCTATACTAAAGAAAAGTTGTGATGAAATTCCCATTTTGAATTTGGAAATATGTTACTACCTAACTAATGGGATGTAAATGTTTCCATTTTGTCCCTAGTAAAAAAACAGCAAGTAAATTAAAAATGTCAATCTAAATAATAATACTTATTGGATATGTAGTGTGAAAGTAGTAGAACAACAACATTGGATTTAAATCATAAATATCGGGGTCTCAGAAAATAACATAGGTTGATTTTGAGAAAAAAACATAGGTAAAGCAAAAACCTCGTAATTTGAAGTTGCAATATATGAGAGTGTATGCGAGTAAATGTGTGACAATGCGTATTTGCTCAATATTTATAAATTCTCTTTCGCTCCCACTGTTCTAATGTACTATCTTATTCATACACTAAGAACTTGCGACATTAAAAAAAAAAAATATGTATATGTTTGTGCAATCAATGATAGACTAAAACGGAAGGGGAAAAAGGGAATTCTAAAGGCGATTGCGCAAGGTCCTCTCATTGGCAAAGTTTCATGTCATAACTTGATATATGGATGAATATATTTTTGCATGTGGAATTTTCTTAGCAATCCTCAAAATAAGTTTTTGTTTTGATTGTCACATTGGATTGAATTTAAAAATATCGGGGTCTCAGGAAATAACATGGTTGGTTTTGAGTAGATATGAATCCATACATATAACTACCACTATAAATGGCTTTATATGAAAAATAAAAATCTTCGTAATTTTAATTTGCAGCATGTGTGTATGCGTATTAGCTCAATATTTAAAAATTCTCTTTCCGTCGCATTGCAAGTTCTAATTTACTATCTCATTCACACACAAACACTTGCGACGTTAGAAACTTATAGTGAAAACCCATAATTTCCTATCGAGGAAATTGTATCGGAATCTAGAATAAAATGGGCGTTAAATAGCTTTGGGTCATTCAAATCCCCCGGACCTGGTGGAATTACTCCGGCGGAGTTACAAGCAGTGACTGACAGAATTATCCCTTGGTTGACGGTGATATATAAAGGATGTATAAACTTAGCATATATTCCAGAAAAGTGGAGGGAAACAAAAGTCGTTTTCATACCTAAAGCAGGAAAAGCCTCTCACTCGAGTGCCAAGGATTTCCAACCAATCAGCTTACCCTCATTCCTACTTAAGGCTCTGGAGAGGATGGTAGACATGTATCTTAGAACTAGCGTCAATTCAAGTTTGCTCTCGAAACGACAGCATGCATACTCGAAGGGCAGGTCTACTGAGACCGCTTTGCATGATCTAGTCAGCTTTATCGAAAGCTCACTCTCTGTCTATGAATACACATTCGTGGCGTTTCTAGACATCGAGGGGGCATTCAATAACGTCCATCAGAGCTCGATATTAAATGGACTGGCAACTCTGAATGTTGATACAGGTATACTTGATACAGGCTGCTAGACGAACTTCTAATGAGGAGACGTATTTCAGCCACACTAGGACAAGCAAACATACAAAGGTATGTGAACAGAGGCACTCCCCAAGGAGTAGTTCTATCACCTCTTCTTTGGAATGTTGCTATAAACAACCTTCTGGTTTCCCTAGAAAAAGAAAGAATAAAAGTGGTGGAATACGCAGACGATGTGGCTCTAGCAGTCAGGGGAAAATTCCCATCCACAAGCAGAGATGTTGTACAAAGAGCCCTCCGGATGACTGCGAAATGGGCGAAAGAGAATAGTCTTGGAGTAAATCCTGCCAAGACAGAATTAGTCATGTACTGCAAAGATCGCAAAACTCCCACGGTTAAGCCCATATCCTTAGGGGGTATTGAAATTCCCTTTGGTGAGTGTGCAAAATACCTTGGCGTTATTCTGGACAGGAAGCTGAACTTTAGATTTAATATTGAAGAAAGGGCGAGTAAAGCCACGGTAGCTTTGTACTCGTGCAAAAAGGCAATAGGAAAAAAGTGGGAACTAAAACCGAAAATTGTGCATTGTGAAATTTGTGCTATATACGGCAGTGGTTAGACCAATAATGCTACATGGTGAGGCGTGGTGTACACAGGCCCCGGGGAATAAAAGATATATAGATTTCTTCATTGATGGCTCCAAATTGGATGGACAAATGGGTTTCGGAGTATATTCTAAAGATCTGGAACTTCGAATAGCGAAAAGATTACCTAATCACTGTAGTGTTTTTCAGGCTGAAATATTAGCAATAAGAGAGGTGGCGAATTGGCTGAGAAGTAATGTTCCAAAAATTGTTGGCATTAATATATACTCAGACAGTCAACCTGCAATAAAATCTTTGGACTCTGTGTTCCTTAACTCGAAAACGGCCATCGACTGCCGCAAATCTCTCAACGAGATGGCTGAGCAGTACAATATTCACCTAATATGGGTGCCGGGCCATATGAACAGGCCGGGGAACTACGAAGCGGATGAGATAGCAAGGCTAGGAACTACCTTACATATTCCATGTACATCCCTGCCAGAGTAGAAATGTCATAATTCGAATATTAATTTATTTTGTCAAAAACCCCTGCCTTTCGCCATCTTGGTTGAGAGCATCTCTCTTGTCACTGATTACTCGTTATCGATAAGCCAATCTGCGGTTCACAATCTATCCATATCGTTGGAAACTAGGTAATATTGTTTACCATTTGGTATTTATTTAAAATCATCAATAAAGCCTCCTGCTTTTGTTATATATTGAAAAAAAAAAAAAAACTAAACTATCCTGTTTTTATTTTTCTTTATATTTTCCATATTTTTCGCAATCGGCGAACATTTTGGTCCATTCGTACCGGGTAATTGGACTTCGGAGTGGAAGAATTGGGTTTAGTCGGTGTTTTGTATAGTTACAGTCCACCTGACCTGGTCATCCCCTTCACCTTAAACTAAAACCAATCATTTCACCATCCTCAACATCTATTTCATCGTATTATAAGGTAAGTGCAGTGCATTTTCTCTTATAAAGTGAGTTCGCGGTCGGTGCAACAACAAATATAGAGGTCGTCCGTCCATTTAAAGAAAAAAAGGTTGTTTTACAACACTACGCGATCGTTTTTTATTGTAAATATTCCTAAAAGCGGTATACAATTTCAGTGATATCAGTGAATATTAGTGTTTTTTTTTATTTAAAGTGGTTTACTTGCTTTTATTGGCGTGAAAATAATGTTTTTCAGTGTTTTTAAGTAAATTTTCATTTGCCGACGGCAAAACGCATTAAAGTTTGTTGTTTTTGTAATTCCATTTTGCCGGCTGTCTAATTAATTTTGGAGAGAAATAACTTAAAGTATTTATTTTCACCACTTTCGAACACTAATATTCACTCCACCTATTTATCACTCTCTTTGTTTCGTATATTCACCACTTTTTGCCGTTTTTCTTTGCTGAAATTTCATTAATTTATTTTTATTTCGTTCACTTGGTTTGAGTAGGGGCTTGGATTAACACTCGGTACACATTGAAATTTTTACGCTTTTACACTGGAAGAAATTATTCGGTCGTTGAAATATATGGTGAATTTTGAATATTTATTTGACAGGTATTTATTATTATTATTGGTTTATTTATACTTTTGTTTATTTTTATAATTTTTATTGTGTCAAGCGTTCGGGGGGTAATATTTTGTGCACTCTACATTCAGTATTTTCGGTTTCTGGAAACGTTTGATCTTTTTGTCGGATTTTCGCGAGTTTGTGGGCGCGAATTACTTTTTATAACTCGAGATAAAGTGCGTTTTGATATTTTGGCTACGGATTGATTTATTGATAGCGAGAATTGTGGATTTAATTTTGGTCGAATTTGATTTACGTTTGCGGATTTTTGCTATTTTTATTGAACGGAACCTTGTTTTGAGGTTGGTAATTTTATTGGCCGTTGCTTCTTGGCTATATTGTAATTTCGTATTTGGTTACATTCTTCAATTTGGTAGTTGAACTTAAAGCTAGGATGTCTGTCTCTCCCTTTGATCGCTTTATTCGCGTTTCCGACGCTCTTATTAAATTCCACGCCCATTTTAATGCCATGAAGGATGAGGATTTAGATGTCTATAGCCTCGAGATTCTAAGTGAAGAAATGGGGAAGTTGTGGACCAAAGTTCAGGATTCCTTTGAGGAATGCTTGGCTAGTTTACAGGGTTCCGGGTTCCATCGATCACTTCGTCTGTGTCTTCGGTCAATGCAGCATCGAGACGGGTCTCATAAATCGAATAAAGGATCCGAAGCGATTTTGACTAATAACGCGACTTCTTCGATACCGGCTGATCGGGATGAGCAGTCGCTGCCTAACGGCAACACCGGTTTTAGGGGTAAAGTGGTCGTGAGTGGGCCACCACTTTGTGATATGGTTCACAATTTAGCGTTGCCACCGTGCGATACGGATATATTTGAGGGCAATTTTCTAGATTGGCCTACGTTCCGGGATTTGTTTCAAGCGGTTTATGTTAACAATTCAAGATTAACGGACGTCGAGCGTTTGTGTCATCTTGTGCGGAAGACCAATGGCGAAGCTAGGGAAATTGTCTCGAAGTTTCCCCTGACACATCGGAGTTTCGGCCTCGCGTGGAAGGCCTCGTTGATGCATACGACGGTTCTAGTTCACAATCAACTCAAGTCTCTTTTTGCAATTTCGGCAGTAGTGGTAGAGACAAGTGCGGGTTTGAAATCGATTCAACGCGGAATCAATGGCTGTCTTTCGGCGTTGAATACGTACGAGGTTTCGACCGATAATTGGGACCAGATACTCGTTTTTATTTGCCAGACTCTTTGGGAGCAAAGGTTTAGGGACAAATCGGCCCTTTCGTCATGGGCGGATTTAGACGCCTTTTATCCGAAAGAGTTCGTACGTTGATGACTTTGCATGATTTGCGGGAGGACACGTCTTCGAAGCGTTCTCAAGAGAAGAAGATCAAAGCGCATTTTTCCAATGCGTCTTCTTCTAAGTCGTCGCGTGCTTCATCGGAATCTAAATGCGCTATTTGCCCTAAATATAACCATAGTCTTTCGGCTTGCGTTAAATTTGGGAAACTTTAGGTATCGGAACGTTACGCAGTGGTAAAACGTAACCGGCTGTGCTTGAATTGCTTGACGAAGGGTCATGAGATGAAGGATTGTCCAAGACAATATTCGTGTGCGAAATGTAAATCGAGACATCATTCGCTACTACATCGTGATTCTACGCCGTCTAATAGCGCAACTTCGGCGACAAGTTCGACCAACCCATTGTCGAGTTCTGCGGCTAGTTTTCAACCGAGAGCTACGCCTTCGGTTGATCAGCCGCAACCTTCCACCTCGTCGGCATGCCTACCTCGCCAGGCATTTGATACGACGCAAAATAGGGCCGTGCTGTTGGGAACTGCGATGATTAATATCATGCACGATGGGGTTTCATATCCGGCACGTGCTTTGATCGACACCGCTTCAGAATCTTCGTTTCTGACGGAACGCGAAATCGGGTGAAACTGCCGGTTCACGGGGCTAATGTTACAATTTCGTTGGTGAACAGCGCTATTTCGGCCAAATCGAGTAAAATGTGTAATTTGAAAATCGGATCTCCACTCAACGCGTCGGTTTTGTTGGAGACGACAGCAATAGTGCTCCAATCTATAACCGGGAATTTACCTTCTTTTACGGTTTCGCAGGAAGTGTTATCTCAAATTCCAGATATTCGCTTAGCCGATCCGAATCTTTTCGTGTCGAGACCGGTCGATATTCTACTAGGCGCGGATTTGTATCCGAGAATACTCTTGGAAGGTTGCGTGCAGATTGTGGCTCAATTATTGATAGCACAAAACAGTGTCTTCGACTGGTTAGTAACAGGTCCGATTTCTACATAGCAAATTCAAACGTTTACTACGACTATTGCGGTTGATGAAGAGGAAAGTTTAGATAGGACATTTTTACGGTTTTGGCAACTGGAGGAAACACCACGTAAGAGGATTTTGTCCCCCTCCGATAAGTTTTGTGAGGAAAATTATGTTCGGACAACGCGCAGAGATTTGGAAGGTAGATATATAGTTACACTGCCGCTAAATGAAGAGTTCGGTCCTCAAGGGTATTTGGGTGAGTCCCGCAAATTCGAGTAGACTCTTCTCATGCTCCGTTGCAGAGAATTGTTTTTAGGGATTCTCTGACAACGACACTCCAGGACTATGAACTACAAACGGTGACCGTCGGTGTAAATTGTGCAGCATATCTCGCGATACGGACATTGTTACAGTTAGTTGAAGATACTGAGAAAGACTTTCCGCTCGCTGCCGATATTTTACGTAAATGTATGTACGTTGATGACGTTTTGACCGGAACTCATGACCTTGAAACTTCGATAATGGCTCGAGATCAATTAATCGCGGCGCTTGCGACGGCTAAATTTGAACTGCGGAAATGGACATCGAATTATAGAGAAATTTTAGATTCGCTGCCGCCGGAATATTTGGTTGATGCCCAATTGCTGGCATTTGTCGAGGCTAGCAATTCGAAACCATCGGGTGTGAGATGGAATGCCCAATTGGATGGCGAAAAAGTGTGGATACACTAAACGTGAATTATTGTCGGCTATCGCGAAATTATTCGACCCGGTCGGTAGGTTAGGTCCGGTGATAATTGTGGCAAAGATTGTCATGCAGAAGGTTTGGCTTGATTGCGTCGGTTGGGATGATATACTGTCTTCGGCTACAGTCTCCGAGTGGGAGAAATTTGTTGATAGTTATCCGGATGTCAATTCGATAAGTATTTCTCGGTGGGTACGTGAAGTTCGGCCGTGCGCTTCGGCCGAACTTCACGTATTTTCAGATGCCTCGATTGGGGCATACGCGGGGTTGGTATATATTCGAGTTTTGGCCCCAAATGGCGAGATTGTCGTTAATTTGCTATCGTGCAAGACGAAAGTTGCTCCGTTGAAATCGGTTGCTTTGCCTCGTTTGGAGCTTTGCGGCGCTGTTTTAGCGTCCGATTTCGCAAAAACGGTCGTTCGGGAGGTCGATATTGATTTTCGTCGAATTTATTGTTGGACGGATTCGATTATTGTTCTGGCCTGGTTGAGAAAGACTCCTTCGACAACATTTGTCGCAAATGGGGTATGTCGCATTCAGGAGAAAGTCGGTGGTACGAATTGGTATTATTTGAGGTCGGAGGATAATCCTGCTGATCTTGGCAGCCGGGGTGTGTCCCCTTGGGATTTGGCCACCTCTCGGATTTGGTGGCGTGAGCCTCAGTGGCTAACGTGTAGTCAATCGGAATGACCGGTTCGTGACATTTCCTCTTTTGACACCGACGTAGAAATTCGGTCTGTGAAGGTACATGCTTCTTTCTTTAATTCATACCAGGATGTTCTCGATAGGTTTTCTTTCCTGGCGGACGCATCGCGCTCACAAGCGTAATTGGAGTCCCAGTTTATCCTCATCGGAAATTAGGGCGACTAAGAGCCGTTTGATAGTGTTGGCTCAGAGGTTAAATTATTGTGATGAGTATAGGAACTTGATGAGTAAGTCGTCGGTGGGTACTGGAAGTTCACTGGTTCCATTGAACTCGTTCCTGGATGAAGGGGGTGTTATGCGGATGCATGGTCGTTTGAGCCGCTCGCCTATTCTCTCGTATTCAGAGCGGCATCCCATAATTTTGCACTATGGTTGTCGATTCACGAAACATTTGGTGGAATTCATTTCATGGAGGAAATCTGTTGATGTTGCGCTTTCTTCGTATAGAATACTGGATACCTTGTGTGAGAAATCTTATTCGATCGGTTATACATAGGTGTAAACCCTGTCTTTTGGAGAAGAAACGCGTTTGTAGTCAGGTGATGGCTCCTCTTCCTCCGGAAAGGACTGTTCTAGACAGACCTTTTACTACGACTGGCGTAGACTACGCGGGTCCCTTTGAGGTGAAGTCGTTCACCGGGCGGTTTCCGACTTGTCGACTGCCAGCTTTCTAGCGGCGTGCCATCGGTTTGTTGTTCGTAGGGGTTGTCCTGTAACCATTTTCTCGGACAATGGGACGAATTTTGTCGGTGCGTCTCGGGAGCTTGAACGAAATTTCCGGGGACATCATCAACGCAGCAGCCGCTCGCTTCATACCCGCTGGTCGAATTGCTCAAGTGAGGCCCAACTTCCCAGCCGAAGCAGCGGGACTCGCAGACGAGCGTGATGAACGCCGTCGTGCTAACCCTGCTGATACTAGAATCAGAGAACTAAATCTAGAGATTAGAAAGATAGTCGACGAGCACAAGAGGAACACTTAGTTAGAGCACCTGAAGCAATGTAACTTAGGCACAGGGATTGGTAAATTGTGGTCAACAGTAAGAGCCCTCTCGAACCCCGCTACAAGGGATGATGGGATTTCAGTCACCTTTGGTGACGTGACTGTGACTGATCCGAAGAGATGCGCCAAATACTTCAACCGACTGTTTGTCGAGCATCCCGAGAGTGAAAGAGCGAAAAGGAGAGCCACTCGTCGCATACGTGGTCTCCGAGCCGACGAAGACTTTTAAGTTGCATTTCAAAAGGCAAGTACGGAATATTCGTTTCACGTTTGAAGAGTTGTCGACGATGTTGGCTCGTATTGAGGCTTGTTTGAATTCAAGACCTCTTTGTCCCCAGTCGGATAACCCGCAGGAACTTGACGCTCTGACCCCGGGTCATTTTCTTATAGGTGCCCCTCTACTCACCCCTGCTGAGCCTGTTATTACCGAAAAGCCTCTTTCGTTGGTGAATCGGTTTCGTAAGGTACAGGCTCTTGCACAATAGTTTTGTGTTCGTTGGAAAGAGGAATATTTGAAGAATCTGCATATGAGATATAAATGGAAATATCCTCAGCGCGATGTTATGGTAAATGATTTAGTCGTTATTCGTCATGAACAGCTTCCACCAACTTCTTGGAAATTAGGTCGAGTCGTATCGGTCCACCCGGGCGTAGATGGTCATATTCGCGTCGCGGATGTACGTACGGAGAATGGCGTTGTAAGGCGACCTATAGCTAAGTTGGTCCCATTGACCGAAACTTCGACGAACTCTTTGAAAATACCTCGTGCTTCGCCGACGACTTGGAAAATTTTGAGGATATTATGGAACAATCGGATAGTGATACTGCGTGCCCTCTCGATATGTCGGCGGTCGAACAAGCGCTATTGGAGGAGCCGCTTGCGATACCTTCTCCTACCATTCCGGAAGTTCAGCTATCTCCCCAGAAAATTGAGAGTCCCCCTCCGGTAGTTGTGGAAGAGACCGTGGTGGCGCCTGCTGTTGCTCGAACTCCTGCGCAATTGGTGTGCAGGGTTTTTTGAGGTCGTCACGCATTGCGGCGGTGTCGAAAGTTCCTCTGTCTTTCGATTGAGAAGCGCCTACGTATGGTGGTTCGGCATCGCTATTGTTATAGATATTTAGCACAGACCCACCAATCGAAAGATTGTCCTGTCCAGCGTAGGTGCCACAGTTGCTCCGGGGACCACAATGTTTTGTTGCACGCTGCGGCTACGGTGCCTCGAAAAGAACATGGAAACTCGAGGTCTGCTCAGCGGATTCGTAGTGAGGTCCATACGAATCGTCCGCGGATTCGTAGTGGGGTCCATACAAATCGTCCTTGCACGGCCATATTCCGGTTTTGGCGGCGTCGGAGTTCTGCCCCTGCAGAATGTCATTACTCTGGCGCCCAGTCTCATAGTCCGCGTGTCCCCCCATGGTGTCTCCGTTCCGGTCCGTGTATTAATCGACAACTGCGCGCGACAAAGCCAAATCTGTCGCTCTATGTCTAATTATACAATGGTTGAGAACTTAGGGCTCCCGGTTACAAATACTGAGGGGGTCCAATTTTGCCATTTGACAGTGTCGTTCGCTTATGATCCAGAGCAACGAATGACGTTTACTGCTCGTGTGTTGACTCCCGCCGAAGCCGTGCCAGAACGGATCAAGGAATCTTTCTTGAGATTACCTTTGGTAGATCCGCAATTTTACAGAATGGGACGGGTTGCGATCGTTTTTGGTCCTGCGGTGTATGGGCGAATCATTACTCATAGTGGTGGCTCATTACACAATTTTCGGTTGGGTTCTGTCCGGGTTGTTTAACTGTTAGGGTAAATACGCGAGAGCCCCCCTTTTGGGTTCTAACGGCCCCCTTTTGGCCATCACTTTATTTTGTTTCTCTTCGCGAGAGCCCTCTTTTTTTGGGGTTATACCGGGTCCCCTTTTGACCCATCGCTACATTGTCGCGAGAGCACACCTTTTGGGTTCTACGAGGTTCCCTTTTGACCTTACGTACTCATTTTAATTATTTTTTTTGTAATCTAGTCTTAAGTTGAATTTGAGAAGAGAAATGAATGAATAAATTGGATTTATGGTAATTGAACTGAAAGAAACTTACTTTGCACTGCACTTAGCCTCATTTTGTATTTTAAGTTTAGTTTTAGTTACAACATACATTGATGTTGCAAGGTGGCCGGCAATGCTTAAGTTAGAATAAAGATTAATTGGGTTTAATAGTGTTCGTTAGAATTTGTATACTACTTTTTTGGTACATCCCTGCCAGAGTAGAAATGTCATAATTCGAATATTAATTTATCTTGTCAAAAGCCCCCGCCTTCCGCCATCTTGGTTGAGAGCATCTCTCTTGTCACTGATTACTCGTTATCGATAAGCCAATTGGAGCGGTTCACAATCTATCCATATCGTTGCAAACTAGGTAATATTGTTTACCATTTTGTATTTATTTTAAATCATCAATAAAGCCTCCTGCTTTTGTTATATATTGAAAAAAAAAAACTAAACTATCCTGTTTTTATTTTTCTTTATATTTTCCATATTTTTCGCAATCGGCGAACAATGGCAAATGTTCGATGTGAGAATTGCAAGGGTTGTAAAGACACCAAGAAAATATGGCCCCATTTAAACTTGAACCGCACACTAGATATGCTAGTGTTCTCAAGACTTCAGATATCACTCCTGATATCTGCTATAAAACGTTAACTTAAGCAGCCTGTTAATGTTTCTAGAGCAATCTGGTTGGTTCAACAAAAGAAAATAATAGAGAAGGTTCAGTGGTTAAAACTAGGAGTGCCCATATGTAATAGGTACTTTTAGTTAAATGTGGTATCACAATGGACTGAATAGTCTAAGTGAGCCTGAAACTTAATAGGGCTGCCACTTCAACTTAACCTAACCTAATGATTGGCTCGCATTTAATTTTACATTATGCTCTTTGATTTCCACAAAGGTGTAAAATTTCGCACATGCATATGCACACTTTTCCCATGCATTTATTTTCAAGAAAACTTGGAAATTTAACAACATATACCTTTTACGGTCATTTTCATGTAGCTCCGTTAGGCTTTAACTCCCAGTTAACAGAAGTAAATTGCAAATATCTTCTTTCCGGTTAACTTTAACTGAAAAATTTTCGACAGTTAAGTTCCTAACTGGCATACGGAATATATACACCCTCAAAAAAATCGCTTCTGTAACATACTCCCAAACACATTTTGCTTCAAGCATGCAAATTTTTGGGTATTGCCCAAACATTTATATATTTGATTTTTTCCAATATATAATATGTTTGAAAGCATATTGGTCTTAACAATATAATGTGTTTGGGTAGTCTAAGTTCCAAACATTTGGTATTTTTCCATCCAAATTCAATAATTTTGTCTTCCAAAAAACTATATGTTATTATGTGAACATATAATATGTTTGAAAGCATTTTGAGCCCAACATTATATGCTTAGAAGAATTTTCTCCCAGAATTTTTCCTTTTTCTCTAATACAAACATTGTAGAAGAAATTATTCAATTTTATAATTTTTTTAAATTTTACCTTTTGCCGGACGGGGATTCGAACAGCGGACCACACAGTTTGTAAGCCAGCACACTATCCACTGCACACAAAAAATTTTTTTTTGATTTCAATCACGAAAATCGCGGATTCAATCATTTTTTTTAATTGAAATGTCTTCAATCACGAAAATGATAGTATCAATCACCCATTTTGATTGAAAACCAACACGATTTTCAATTACAAATTTAATTGAATTTTGTCACGAATGAATTGAATTTTGTCAAATCATTTTTAACACAAAAATTCAATTAAAGTTTTAATTGAATCAATTAAAATTTTAATTAATTGTGCAACAAAAACCAATCAACTATTTGATTCATTCAATTAAATAATTAATTGAAATTGGCTATAAATTTCAATCAAAAAATTTAAATATGGCGCCCCCAAAATCGTATTTAGTTTTATTTGAAATAAAAGAAAATATGTGTTTCTTATGAAACATCTTCAATATTTTATTATTTTTTTGAATTATGCAATAGACAAATAAATTTGGTTCTTGTCATTTGTGTGCTTTTGTTCTAACATAACTTACACATACAATTACTATCAATAACAACTATAGGGTGAAAAAATAAGCTATGTAAATCATTATCTTCCTTATCATAATAACCATGTCAGCATGTTCCTTCTAATATGTAGATGCGCCTAGAATTCCAATAAATCAGCAGCCTGAAAGCTAAATTAGTTTTTCTGAAAGTAAACAGAATAATTCGAATTTAATTTTGTTCAATTAAAAGTTAATTTTGTTAAATTTAATTTTAAAACATATTCTTATATTCTTATATATTTGATAAAATGATGGTTAGGTTAGGTTAAAGTGGCAGCCCGATTAAGATTCAGGCTCACTTAGACTATTCAGTCCATTGTGATACCACATTAACTAAAAGTACCTATTACATATGGGCACTTCTAGTTTTAACCGCTGAACCTTCTCGATTATTTTTCTTCGCTGAACCAACCAGATTGTTCCAAAAACATTAGCAGACTGCTTACGTTAACGTTTTCCAGATCCGCCAGAAATCTGAAGCTATATGCTCCTAAAAGTTGCTTGCGCTTTACACAAAATGCAGGACACTCACACAAGAGGTGTTTAATTGATTCTTTTTCCTCCGCATCATGACAGCTCATACAATAGTCATTATACTTCGCGCCAATAGTTTTTGCAAAATCGCCTATCAGGCAGCGACCCGTTATAGCAGATATCAGGAGTGCTATCTGACGCCTTGAGAACACTAGCATATCTAGGGTGCGGTTTAAGTTTAAATGGGGCCATATTTACTTGGTGTCGTTACAACCCTTGCAATTCTCCCATCGAACATTAGCCATCATAGCAGCCTTCTCACGCAGTAAGAGCTTGCAGGTGGCCAGAGGCATACCAACAGATTCTAGTTCCCCTGGAAGATGTAGGGTAGTTCCTGGCCTTGCTAACATATCTGCTTCGCAGTTCCCCGGTAGGTGCCTATGTCAGTCACCCATATTAGGAGAACATTGTACTGCTCAGCCATCTCATTGAGAGATTTGCGGCAGTCGATGGCCGTTTTCGAGTTGAGGAACACAGAGTCCAAGGATTTTATTGCAGGTTGACTGTCTGAGTATATATTAATGCCCACATTTTTTGGAACATTACTTCTCAGCCAATTCGCCACCTCTCTTATTGCTAATATTTCAGCCTGAAAAACACTACAGTGATTAGGTAATCTTTTCGCTATTCGAAGTTCCAGATCATTAGAATATACTCCGAACCCCACTTGTCCATCCAGTTTGGAGCTATCAGTGTAGAAATCTATATATTCTTTATTCCCCGGGTCTGTGTGCACCACGCCTCACTGTTGGGGATTAGAGTCTCAAACTTTTTGTCGAAAAGTGGACTCGCCAAAGTGTAATCCACTACGTTAGGCACATCTGGCATTATTTTGAGGACCGAACTGTGACCGCAACTTTTTTCCGACCACAGCGATAGCTCGCGCAACCGCACAGCCGTTGTTGCAGCTCACTGTTTGGCCAAAATGTCTAAAGGCAATAGATGCAATATGACGTTAAGGGAATTTGTTCCTGTCTTGCTGAATGCGCCTGATATACACAAACGCGCCATACGCTGAACTTTATCTAAACAAGTCGGTGTCTGAAGTGCCGGCCATCAGACTACAACACCATATAGCATTATCCCTTTCCGACCTATAGCCGATCCACGTGATAGATTTTCCTACATTTTTGAATTCTGTTATTTATGCGTACTTAGAACATTTTAAATTATTAAGTTTGTTCAGTTTGATCCTGTATCCTGTTTTTTTTTTCAGGATACGCACAATTATTGCAGTCCGGTAAATTCCGGTAAAAGTCCGGACGTAAAAATATCAAAAAACACAAAATAATCACGAAGTTACTGTTTGCATACAATATTTAATATGTTTTCTTATTTGAAAACACTTGTTTGATGAAATATTCCACAATTTAAATAATTTTAATTTATTTGCAAACTTACCTCTTCCACTCATTTTTACAAATGCGCAAAGTACACTGCTGAAAAGCAAATATTTATAACGGTTCAAATATTTATAACATTCATAGACAAAGAGAGAGTATACACAATTATTCTTCATTAGCAGTTCGTCTAACAGCCTGAGTATACATAGATCAACATTCAGAATTGTCAGTCCATTTAATATCGAGTTCGGATGGACATTATTGAACGCCGCTTCGATGTCTAGAAACGCCACGATTGTGTATTCTTTGACAGATAGTGAGCTTTCAATAAAGCTGACTAGTTCATGCATGTTGTCGTTTCGAGAGCAAACTTGAATCGACGCTAGTTCTAAGATAAATATCTATCATCCTCTCCAGAGTCTTGAGTAGGAATGATGATAAGCTGATTGGTCGGAAATCCTTCGCATTCGAGTGAGAGGCTTTTCCCGCTTTAGGTATGAAAACGATTTTTGATTCCCTCCACTTTCCTGGAATATATGTTAAGTTGATACATCCTATATATATCGCCGATAACCAGGGGATAATTCTGTCAGCCACCGCTTGTAACTCCGCCGGAGTAATTCCATCAGGTCCGGGGGATTTGAATGATCCAAAGCTATTTAACACCCATTTTATTCTAGATTCCGATACAATTTCCTCGATAGGAAACGACCGCTGAGCCACTATGGCACCGCCAGTACATGGTTCAACCGTCTGATTTCCGGGAAAATGTGTGTCCAATAGTACTTTCAGCGTCTCCTCACTGGACGTTGTCCAATATCCCTCCGATGTTTTAATGAAACCTGGAGCGGAGTTCGTGGATGCTAACACCTTCCGTAGTCTGGAAGCCTCGGACGTATTCTCAATGCTGCTGCAGTAATCATTCCAGCCTTTCTCAGTTCTCGCTTGTATCCTCTCAGATTCTTCTTGTAAGCGTCCCAGTCATCAGGGGCTCTGGTGGGCTTTGTCTTGTTAAAGAGCTTCCTGCAGGATTTCCTCATATTACTTAATTCCGTAGACCACCATGGTGGTCGATTTTTCCCCCTTGGCTTCCCTCTAGGGCATGCAGCTTTCAGTGAGATGTTGAAGGCCTTAGTAATCCGCTCCACTGCGTGTTCGATATCTTGCACATTTCTCATATTTGTCTCTGTTATTTCCGGTATCATCATATTGAACGATTCCCTATACCTATTCCAGTCAGCTTTTCTAAAATTTGGCCGAAATATGGTCTTGGTGGTATGAACATCAAATTTGAAACTGATGTAGCGATGATCTGAGAAGCTGTGTTCACTTAAAACCTGCCACTCAGATATCATTTCATTCAGTTCTTGCGAGGCCAAGGTGATGTCCAAAACCTCTTGCCTGTTTTTAGTGACAAAGGTTGGGGCATCTCCCTTGTTGCAAACTACCAGATTAGTACGCAAAATAAACTCTATTAGCGACTTTCCCCTTGAATTAGTATCACTATTTCCCCATATACTATGATGTGCATTTGCATCGCATCCCATAATGAGTTTCGTCTTTGTTTTCAGAGACTCCTCCACTAAGGTTTTAACGGCACATGGAGGCATCTCCTTATCATGTCCCATGTGGACCGAAGATACCCAATATTTGCATTTGGCTATTTCTAAACTGGCAACGACAGTGTCTGTGTTGCACATTGAAGGAAGCAGAAACAAGTTGAGCTCGTTTTTAGCAATTATACAGGCTCGATTTACATCATTACCAGTATACTGCAATAGTTTGAACCCCGGAGTACTTAATTCACATATTTTGTTTCTATAAACATATGGTTCTTGAATAAGAACAATATCTATGTCCCCTTTCATCAGGAGAACTTTTAAGGCAGAACATGCAGCCTTACAATGATGAAGATTTATCTGAAGGATCCGTAGGACCATCGAGATTTTCAACAACCGTCACATCAGCCGCTTCAATCGACTCATCAAGAATGTCCTCTTCAGAGATCTCGGTGACTCTCGCAATAACCATAGGTTCAACTTTGGTGAGTTCTGAGGCGATACGGTGTCTATCCATGTCTTCAACGTTGGTATCTCCCTCGACTTCGCAAGAGGATCCGCTTACTTCTGATTCAGACAGAGGCTTGTCCATTTCTGAATCCTTTAGCTGATCGTTTTTATATACCTTCATTTGGATATAATGAAAGCCATAACATACACGGCCCTGGGACTTTGCTAAATGAGGCAAAGACTGAGTGTTCAATATAAACACTCAATGCCGTTTTGGTCCATCCACTTCATCCAAACGGCCAACCTTCTAATCAGCTGTTGGAAGATCTGGATTGCATTGTTTCAGTCTATTTAAAATAGATTCAGGGTCAGAAGGGTTTGCAGGTATCCACGCATGTGCTATAGGTCTAGCCGGTATGTCTTTCTTCTCGACTAACTCTAGAGCAGCTCCTTCCCAAACTTCACCAATTAGTATCAGAGCAGCTTTAAAACAATCTATAGACCTCTGGTCCTCAAATGCGACTAGCTTAAATCGTCCTTGATACCAACCAGCCTCTTGGTGCCGAGGATCTGGACCGGGAAACTTTTCCAGCACCTGTGAGTAGACAACAGACAGAGCATTCTCAATTTCCCCCATTTTTGCTTTGGAACCATACCGTCCAATGCTCCTTTATTAATGATAGCCATCACAAGGCTGTCTTTAGCAACTGAGGCAAACGATCTTTGATCGCTTTTGGAGGATGGCAGCTCATACGGTGATCGTTCCCTTTTTCCACCCTCAAGAATTCCTTGAGCCACATCGCTTTGTTTAGCCGACAGCGTGCTTGGGTCGACTGATCCTAACTTCTTTAGGATAAACAAAGCATTTCTGCGTTCCTTGAATCTCTTTCGTGAGGGATTACCTCCTTTTGATGTCGTTACCTTAGAAAAAGTACGACTTGTCAAAGTGTCGCCACCTGTCGACCCGTCTACAGGTCGACTAATGGGGCCTAACTCTTGGTCATTGCCCAAATTTATAACTCCAGTCGATACCCGTCCACTGGGCCCTGAAGTTAGCAACCCAGTGGATGACTTTGAATTTCGCTGCATGGTGGCTTAATATCCCACCACACTTGAAATTCTTAGTAGGTACCTATTGCTATGAGTTTATCCGCTATTAAAAAACACGTCCGTTCGTTCGACGGTTGAGTAATAATGCTGATAAAATGATGGAGTTGATGGGATTGATTGGTCAATTTCACGAAATAAAATTGGTCAATAAAGAAATGAATAAAAAATATATTATTTTAGTTAGGCTTCAATGGAAAACGGTATTCACATTTCACAATTTCTTACCTTCAATAAACGTAGATTGTTTTCCATTTTACAATACCACAAAACACAAACACACGTAATTTCAAATGCGTCCTGTCATATATTTTTTCAAACCTTTACCACGTGGCCATTTGTTGTTGCACATTTTATTTTTTATTTCAACCCTTTGCTATGATTTGTTGTTGCGTTCAAAATATTTATGCACACATTTTGAATGCAGCAGATAGAATGTCGCCAATCATGCTTTTTCAATTTACGCGAAAAACAAAAACCCAACCGTTCGTTACGAGTTACTTCTACAGACTGATCTCTCCATCATACATTGTTGAATAAATACCCATTCTCTTGTTCTCTTTTCGCTCTTTCCAACACTCAAAATTATTCAATTTCAATCACAAAGGTGATTGGATCAATCACATGTGTAATTGGAAACGGAAACATTTTCAATCACGTTTGTAACTGAAAATTATTTCCGAATTGATTAACAAATTGATTGAATGAATTAATATTTTAATTGAAAACGTAACAAATATCAATCATTTTTTAAATTGGTTTTTATTCGGATTTGATTAAATATTTAATTGAATCAATTAACATATTAATTGAATCCGTTTCCAAATTCAATTAAGTGTTTAATTGAAAAAATTTTGGTGATAATTTTTTGTGTGTGGGCTACGAAGCTGTTATGGTCATCAATAGATAATTATCGTTATAAGTTACATTTTTATAGCATAGCTTGCGGCGCCCACGAACCGATGCAAACATAACATTGTTTAACAGAAACATACATTTATTGGCGACGTGGATCAGTGGTTGGTACGTCCGCCTTGCATGGCAAGGGTCCTGGGTTCGATCCCTGCTTCGACCGAACACCAATTTTTTTTTATTTTTTTACATATATTCCACATACGTTCGGAAGATCCCGAAAAGGTGTTCAACATTACATACTACTATATTAAATTTTTACTACGAAACTGTAAAGTGTGTTTTATAAAAGACTTAAAGTCAGAAAAGGACAGTGCTTGATATAAACGAAATGGACCGAGTTCAAATCAAATATTAAAATTTATGTAACAAAAAAGGTTTTTGTATCAAGTTTGAAATTTACGAAGAAATTCATAAACTCTTACAAAAGAAGAACGTGAATATACATATATAAATATTTTTCCATCGAATCCTAAGTTAACGATAACCATTCAAAAGCACATTATATTTAAATTCTAAACAATAATTTTACAACCAACACATACATTTATTTAGATGTGAACAATTGTTTGCTAGCATGTAACACCATTAATTTAGAAATTTTTATTAACGAATATTATTGTACTTATTTTCACTTTTAAGGCCGGTATAAAGTTGGCATTATCGCGTTAAAATGGCCATGTTTACCCTATTACTTTTCTTTAATAATTTATTTTAAAGAAAATAAACTTATTCAATTGTTGCTTTGGATCATTCCCCACCAAGTTATAATACAATTTACCGAAAACAGTTATAATGCTATTCTGGTTTTACCGATTCGAGTTTTGCCGCCAAAATGAGAAATAATTTTAGCGGCAAAACTCTTCAACTCCTCTTGGACTACTTATCCGTCAACTCCTCTTGGACTACTTATTAACGGCCATTTTCATGTAGCTCCGTTAGGCTTTAACTGCTAGTTAACAGAAAGAAAAATGGAAATATCTTTTCTCCGGTTAACTTTAACTGAAAAATTTTCAGCAGTTAAGTTTCTAACTGGCATTTGGAATATATACGCAAAATGACAGATATGTAGATATCACGGTTTAAAAGTTCGTTAGCTAACGGAGCTTCATGAAAATGGGGGTAATAAAGAGAAACTAAACTTTGTTTTTATAGATCTTACTGTTTAATTTTTCACTGTTTCCCCCTGTGTTCATTTTACTGTCACAACTCTAAACAGAGTACACTGAAAAAAATATTGTCGTGAGGCCAAAGATTTCATGTCCTTAAAATAAGAATACAAATTTTGCTTAGCTTAGAAGACGCATTTCTCTAATATAAAGTTTTTTTCATTGTTCAAAAGTTGATAAACTTTTCAATGATGTCGTGTTGTCCTTATAAGTAAGTGATTTGACTTAAAAATGGGTATCATAACATGAAAGCAAAAATTTTTGGACTAAGGTCAACTTGACATTAATAATTCAGAAAAATTCTTAAAAATTAATGAAATTGTCTGAAATTTGTTGCATTTTTGCATCTTGACTACAAAGCAAAAAATCATTCAAAAATAAGACATGTTTTTCAACACTTTAGTTTAAAGACATTTTTTACTTGAAACATAGCGTAATTTCTACTGGAAGTCTTGTTTTTAACGGACTTTGATAGCATATGAAAAAAAGTTGAAAAAGCGAAAAATTAAAATTTGCTTCGTAGAGTCAAATACAAAAAACCCAAATTTAAAAGGGAATTGTGTCTTAAAAGTATCCTTACTTGAATTCTCCGCTTCTTTGGCTCGGCATCAATACCAAAATTGTTAAAGTCGAGTCAAAATCTTTGGAACAGAGCATGTCTTTTTTCTGTGTATAGTGCCCTTTCGTTAGTTTTATGAATATCCTTTTGTAATTTTTATATTTTCCACAGTTTTTTATACCCTGCGCTACACTGTGGAACAGGGTATTAGAAGTTAGTGCATATGTTTGCAACACCCAGAAGGAGACGAGATAGATACATGGTGTCTTTGGCAAAAATGCTCATATATATATATATATATATATATATATATATATATATATATATATATATTATATATATATATATATATATATATATATATATATATATATATATATATATATATATATATATATATATATATATATATATATATATATATATATATATATATATATATATATATATACATATATACATATATATATATATATATATATATATATATATATATATATATATATATATATATATATATATATATATATATATATATATATATATATATATATATATATATATATATATATATATATATATATATATATATATATATATATATATATATATATATATTATATATATATATATGGGAGCTATATCTAAATCTGAACCGATTTCTTCACAATCAATAGGGTTCTATTCTGAGCCAAAACACATACTTGTACCAAATTTGAAGTCGATTGGACTAAAACTGCGACCTAGACTTTGATTACAAAAATGTGTTCACGGACAGACGGACATCGCTATATCGACTCAAGAGCCCACCCTGAGAATTTTTGACAAAGACACCATGTATCTATCTCGTCTCCTTCTGGGTGTTGCAAACATATGCACTAACTTCTAATACCCTGTTCCACAGTGTGGCGCAGGGTATAAAAAACTGTGGAAAATATAAAAATTACAAAAGGATATTCATAAAACTAACGAAAGGGCACTATGCACTGAAAAATAGCATGCCCGGTTCCAAAGATTGTGTCTCTATTTTAACAATTTTGGTATTGATTCCAAGCCAATGAAGCCGAGAATTCCAGTAAGGATACTTTTAAGACACAATTCCCTTTTAAATTTGGGTTTTTTGTATTTGACTCTACGAAGCAAATTTTAATTTTTCGCTTTTTCAACTTTTTTTCATATGCTATCAAAGTCCGTTAAAAACAAGACTTCCAGTAGAAATTACGCTATGTTTCAAGTAAAAAATGTCTTTAAACTAAAGTGTTGAAAAACATGTCTTATTTTTGAATGATTTTTTGCTTTGTAGTCAAGATGCAAAAATGCAACAAATTTCAGACAATTTCATTAATTTTTAAGAATTTTTCTGAATTATTAATGTCAAGTTGACCTTAGTCCAAAATTTTTTTCTTTCATGTTATGATACCCATTTTTAAGTCAAATCACTTACTTATAAGGACAACACGACATCATTGAAAAGTTTATCAACTTTTGAACATGGAAAAAAACTTTATATTAGAGAAATGCGTCTTCTAAGCTAAGCAAAATTTGTATTCTTATTTTAAGGACATGAAATCTTTGGCCTCACGACAATATTTTTTTCAGTGTACTCTGTTTAGAGTTGTGACAGTAAAATGAACACAGGGGGAAACAGTGAAAAATTAAACAGTAAGATCTATAAAAGCAAAGTTTAGTTTCTCTTTATTAATGAGTAGTCCAAGAGGAGTTGACGGATAAGTAGTCCAAGAGGAGTTCAAGTGTTTTGCCGCTAAAATTATTTCTCATTTTGGCGGCAAAACTCGAATCGGTAAAACCAGAATAGCATTATAACTGTTTTCGGTAAATTGTATTATAACTTGGTGGGGAATGATCCAAAGCAACAATTGAATAAGTTTATTTTCTTTAAAATAAATTATTAAAGAAAAGTAATAATGCCAACTTTATACCGGCCTTAAAAGTGAAAATAAGTACAATAATATTCGTTAATAAAAATTTCTAAATTAATGGTGTTACATGCTAGCAAACAATTGTTCACATCTAAATAAATGTATGTTTTGGTTGTAAAATTATTGTTTAGAATTTAAATATAATGTGCTTTTGAATGGTTATCGTTAACTTTAGGATTCGATGGAAAAATATTTATATATGTATATTCACGTTCTTCTTTTGTAAGAGTTTATGAATTTCTTCGTAAATTTCAAACTTGATACAAAAACCTTTTTTGTTACATAAATTTTATTTTTGCAATAAAAAATATTTGATTTGAACTCGGTCCATTTCTTTTATATCAAGCACTGTTCTTTTCTGACTTTAAGTCTTTTATAAAACACACTTTACAGTTTCGTAGTAAAAATTTAATATAGTAGTATGTAATGTTGAACACCTTTTCGGAATCTTCCGAACGTATGTGGAATATATGTAAAAAAATATATGTAAAAAAAATAAAAAAAATTGGTGTTCGGTCGAAGCAGGGATCGAACCCAGGACCATTGGCATGCAAGGCGGACGTACCAACCACTGATCCACGTCGCCAATAAATGTATGTTTCTGTTAAACAATGTTATGTTTGCATCGGTTCGTGGGCGCCGCAAGCTATGCTATAAAAATGTAACTTATAACGATAATTATCTATTGATGACCATAACAGCTTCGTAGCCCACACACAAAAAATTATCACCAAAATTTTTTCAATTAAACACTTAATTGAATTTGGAAACGGATTCAATTAATATGTTAATTGATTCAATTAAATATTTAATCAAATCCGAATAAAAACCAATTTAAAAAAATGATTGATATTTGTTACGTTTTCAATTAAAATATTAATTCATTCAATCAATTTGTTAATCAATTCGGAAATAATTTTCAGTTACAAACGTGATTGAAAATGTTTCCGTTTCCAATTACACATGTGATTGATCCAATCACCTTTGTGATTGAAATTGAATAATTTTGAGTGTTGGAAAGAGCGAAAAGAGAACAAGAGAATGGGTATTTATTCAACAATGTATGATGGAGAGATCAGTCTGTAGAAGTAACTCGTAACGAACGGTTGGGTTTTTGTTTTTCGCGTAAATTGAAAAAGCATGATTGGCGACATTCTATCTGCTGCATTCAAAATGTGTGCATAAATATTTTGAACGCAACAACAAATCATAGCAAAGGGTTGAAATAAAAAATAAAATGTGCAACAACAAATGGCCACGTGGTAAAGGTTTGAAAAAATATATGACAGGACGCATTTGAAATTACGTGTGTTTGTGTTTTGTGGTATTGTAAAAATGGAAAACAATCTACGTTTATTGAAGGTAAGAAATTGTGAAATGTGAATACCGTTTTCCATTGAAGCCTAACTAAAATAATATATTTTTTATTCATTTCTTTTATTGACCAATTTTATTTCGTGAAATTGACCAATCAATCCCATCAACTCCATCATTTTATCAGCATTATTACTCAACCGTCGAACGAACGGACGTGTTTGTTAATAGCGGATAAACTCATAGTAATAGGTACCTACTAAGAATTTCAAGTGTGGTGGGATATTAAGCCACCATGCAGCGAAATTCAAAGTCATCCACTGGGTTGCTAACTTCAGGGCCCAGTGGACGGGTATCGACTGGAGTTATAAATTTGGGCAATGACCAAGAGTTAGGCCCAATTAGTCGACCTGTAGACGGGTCGACAGGTGGCGACACTTTGACAAGTCGTACTTTTTCTAAGTTAACGACATCAAAAGGAGGTAATCCCTCACGAAAGAGATTCATGGAACGCAGAAATGCTTTGTTTATCCTAAAGAAGTTAGGATCAGTCGACCCAAGCACGCTGTCGGCTAAACAAAGCGATGGGGCTCAAGGAATTCTTGAGGGTGGAAAAAGGGAACGATGAGCTGCCATCCTCCAAAAGCGATCAAAGATCGTTTGCCTCAGTTGCTAAAGACAGCCTTGTGATGGCTATCATTAATAAAGGAGCATTGGACGGTATGGTTCCAAAGCAAAAATGGGGGAAATTGAGAATGCTCTGTCTGTTGTCTACTCACAGGTGCTGGAAAAGTTTCCCGGTCCAGATCCTCGGCACCAAGAGGCTGGTTGGTATCAAGGACGATTTAAGCTAGTCGCATTTGAGGACCAGAGGTCTATAGAATGTTTTAAAGCTGCTCTGATACTAATTGGTGAAGTTTGGGAAGGAGCTGCTCTAGAGTTAGTCGAGAAGAAAGACATACCGGCTAGACCTATAGCACATGCGTGGATACCTGCAAACCCTTCTGACCCTGAATCTATTTTAAATAGACTGAAACAATGCAATCCAGATCTTCCAACAGCTGATTAGAAGGTTGGCCGTTTGGATGAAGTGGATGGACCGAACCGGCATTGAGTGTTTATATTGAACACTCAGTCTTTGCCACATTTAGCAAAGTCCCAGGGCCGGCTTTCATTATATCCAAATGAAGGTATATAAAAACGATCAGCTAAAGGATTCAGAAATGGACAAGCCTCTGTCTGAATCAGAAGTAAGCGGATCCTCTTGCGAAGTCAAGGGAGATACCAACGTTGAAGACATGGATAGACACCGTATGCGAGAGGAGGTTTCTATCGCCTCAGAACTCACCAAAGTTGTACCTATTGCGAGAGTCACCGAGATCTCTGAAGAGGACATTCTTGATGACTCGATTGAAGCGGCTGATGTGACGGTTGTTGAAAATCTCGATGGTCCTACGGATCCTCCAGATAAATCTTCATCATTGTAAGGCTGCATGTGCTGCCTTAAAAGTTCTCCTGATAAAAGGGGACATAGATATAGTTTTTATTCAAGAACCATATGTTTATAGAAACAAAATATGTGAATTAAGTACTCCGGGGTTCAAACTATTGCAGTATACTGGTAATGATGTAAATCGAGCCTGTATAATTGCTAAAAACGAGCTCAACTTGTTTCTGCTTCTTTCAATGTGCAACACAGTATCTTCGGTCCACATGGCACATGATAAGGAGATGCCTCCATGTGCCGTTAAAACCTTAGTGGAGGAGTCTCTGAAAACAAAGACGAAACTCATTATGGGATGCGATGCAAATGCACATCATAGTATATGGGGAAGTAGTGATACTAATTCAAGGGGAGAGTCGCTAATAGAGTTTATTTTGCGTACTAATCTGGTAGTTTGCAACAAGGGAGATGCCCCAACCTGATGACTGGGACGCTTACAAGAAGAATCTGAGAGGATTCAAGCGAGAACTGAGAAAAGCTGGAATGATTACTGCAGCAGCATTGAGAATACGTCCGAGGCTTCCAGACTACGGAAGGTGTTAGCATCCACGAACTCCGCTCCAGGTTTCATTAAAACATCGGAGGGAAATTGGTCAACGGCCAGTGAGGAGACCCTGAAGGTACTATTGGACACACATTTTCCCGGAAATCAGACGGGGCGGTGCCAGTACATGGTTCAATAGCTTTGGATCATTAAAATCCCCCGGACCTGATGGAATTACTCCGGCGGAGTTACAAGCGGGGGCTGACAGAATTATCCCCTGAGTAGTCCAAGAGGAGTTGACGGATAAGTAGTCCAAGAGGAGTTGAAGTGTTTTGCCGCTAAAATTATTTCTCATTTTGGCGGCAAAACTCGAATCGGTAAAACCAGAATAGCATTATAACTGTTTTCGGTAAATTGTATTATAACTTGGTGGGGAATGATCCAAAGCAACAATTGAATAAGTTTATTTTCTTTAAAATAAATTATTAAAGAAAAGAAATAATGCCAACTTTATACCGGCCTTAAAAGTGAAAATAAGTACAATAATATTCGTTAATAAAAATTTCTAAATTAATGGTGTTACATGCTAGCAAACAATTGTTCACATCTAAATAAATGTATGTTTTGGTTGTAAAATTATTGTTTAGAATTTAAATATAATGTGCTTTTGAATGGTTATCGTTAACTTTAGGATTCGATGGAAAAATATTTATATATGTATATTCACGTTCTTCTTTTGTAAGAGTTTATGAATTTCTTCGTAAATTTCAAACTTGATACAAAAACCTTTTTTGTTACATAAATTTTATTTTTGCAATAAAAAATATTTGATTTGAACTCGGTCCATTTCTTTTATATCAAGCACTGTTCTTTTCTGACTTTAAGTCTTTTATAAAACACACTTTACAGTTTCGTAGTAAAAATTTAATATAGTAGTATGTAATGTTGAACACCTTTTCGGAATCTTCCGAACGTATGTGGAATATATGTAAAAAAATATATGTAAAAAAAATAAAAAAAATTGGTGTTCGGTCGAAGCAGGGATCGAACCCAGGACCATTGGCATGCAAGGCGGACGTACCAACCACTGATCCACGTCGCCAATAAATGTATGTTTCTGTTAAACAATGTTATGTTTGCATCGGTTCGTGGGCGCCGCAAGCTATGCTATAAAAATGTAACTTATAACGATAATTATCTATTGATGACCATAACAGCTTCGTAGCCCACACACAAAAAATTATCACCAAAATTTTTTCAATTAAACACTTAATTGAATTTGGAAACGGATTCAATTAATATGTTAATTGATTCAATTAAATATTTAATCAAATCCGAATAAAAACCAATTTAAAAAAATGATTGATATTTGTTACGTTTTCAATTAAAATATTAATTCATTCAATCAATTTGTTAATCAATTCGGAAATAATTTTCAGTTACAAACGTGATTGAAAATGTTTCCGTTTCCAATTACACATGTGATTGATCCAATCACCTTTGTGATTGAAATTGAATAATTTTGAGTGTTGGAAAGAGCGAAAAGAGAACAAGAGAATGGGTATTTATTCAACAATGTATGATGGAGAGATCAGTCTGTAGAAGTAACTCGTAACGAACGGTTGGGTTTTTGTTTTTCGCGTAAATTGAAAAAGCATGATTGGCGACATTCTATCTGCTGCATTCAAAATGTGTGCATAAATATTTTGAACGCAAAAACAAATCATAGCAAAGGGTTGAAATAAAAAATAAAATGTGCAACAACAAATGGCCACGTGGTAAAGGTTTGAAAAAATATATGACAGGACGCATATGAAATTACGTGTGTTTGTGTTTTGTGGTATTGTAAAAATGGAAAACAATCTACGTTTATTGAAGGTAAGAAATTGTGAAATGTGAATACCGTTTTCCATTGAAGCCTAACTAAAATAATATATTTTTTATTCATTTCTTTTATTGACCAATTTTATTTCGTGAAATTGACCAATCAATCCCATCAACTCCATCATTTTATCAGCATTATTACTCAACCGTCGAACGAACGGACGTGTTTGTTAATAGCGGATAAACTCATAGTAATAGGTACCTACTAAGAATTTCAAGTGTGGTGGGATATTAAGCCACCATGCAGCGAAATTCAAAGTCATCCACTGGGTTGCTAACTTCAGGGCCCAGTGGACGGGTATCGACTGGAGTTATAAATTTGGGCAATGACCAAGAGTTAGGCCCAATTAGTCGACCTGTAGACGGGTCGACAGGTGGCGACACTTTGACAAGTCGTACTTTTTCTAAGTTAACGACATCAAAAGGAGGTAATCCCTCACGAAAGAGATTCATGGAACGCAGAAATGCTTTGTTTATCCTAAAGAAGTTAGGATCAGTCGACCCAAGCACGCTGTCGGCTAAACAAAGCGATGGGGCTCAAGGAATTCTTGAGGGTGGAAAAAGGGAACGATGAGCTGCCATCCTCCAAAAGCGATCAAAGATCGTTTGCCTCAGTTGCTAAAGACAGCCTTGTGATGGCTATCATTAATAAAGGAGCATTGGACGGTATGGTTCCAAAGCAAAAATGGGGGAAATTGAGAATGCTCTGTCTGTTGTCTACTCACAGGTGCTGGAAAAGTTTCCCGGTCCAGATCCTCGGCACCAAGAGGCTGGTTGGTATCAAGGACGATTTAAGCTAGTCGCATTTGAGGACCAGAGGTCTATAGAATGTTTTAAAGCTGCTCTGATACTAATTGGTGAAGTTTGGGAAGGAGCTGCTCTAGAGTTAGTCGAGAAGAAAGACATACCGGCTAGACCTATAGCACATGCGTGGATACCTGCAAACCCTTCTGACCCTGAATCTATTTTAAATAGACTGAAACAATGCAATCCAGATCTTCCAACAGCTGATTAGAAGGTTGGCCGTTTGGATGAAGTGGATGGACCGAACCGGCATTGAGTGTTTATATTGAACACTCAGTCTTTGCCACATTTAGCAAAGTCCCAGGGCCGGCTTTCATTATATCCAAATGAAGGTATATAAAAACGATCAGCTAAAGGATTCAGAAATGGACAAGCCTCTGTCTGAATCAGAAGTAAGCGGATCCTCTTGCGAAGTCAAGGGAGATACCAACGTTGAAGACATGGATAGACACCGTATGCGAGAGGAGGTTTCTATCGCCTCAGAACTCACCAAAGTTGTACCTATTGCGAGAGTCACCGAGATCTCTGAAGAGGACATTCTTGATGACTCGATTGAAGCGGCTGATGTGACGGTTGTTGAAAATCTCGATGGTCCTAAGGATCCTCCAGATAAATCTTCATCATTGTAAGGCTGCATGTGCTGCCTTAAAAGTTCTCCTGATAAAAGGGGACATAGATATAGTTTTTATTCAAGAACCATATGTTTATAGAAACAAAATATGTGAATTAAGTACTCCGGGGTTCAAACTATTGCAGTATACTGGTAATGATGTAAATCGAGCCTGTATAATTGCTAAAAACGAGCTCAACTTGTTTCTGCTTCTTTCAATGTGCAACACAGTATCTTCGGTCCACATGGCACATGATAAGGAGATGCCTCCATGTGCCGTTAAAACCTTAGTGGAGGAGTCTCTGAAAACAAAGACGAAACTCATTATGGGATGCGATGCAAATGCACATCATAGTATATGGGGAAGTAGTGATACTAATTCAAGGGGAGAGTCGCTAATAGAGTTTATTTTGCGTACTAATCTGGTAGTTTGCAACAAGGGAGATGCCCCAACCTGATGACTGGGACGCTTACAAGAAGAATCTGAGAGGATTCAAGCGAGAACTGAGAAAAGCTGGAATGATTACTGCAGCAGCATTGAGAATACGTCCGAGGCTTCCAGACTACGGAAGGTGTTAGCATCCACGAACTCCGCTCCAGGTTTCATTAAAACATCGGAGGGAAATTGGTCAACGGCCAGTGAGGAGACCCTGAAGGTACTATTGGACACACATTTTCCCGGAAATCAGACGGGGCGGTGCCAGTACATGGTTCAATAGCTTTGGATCATTAAAATCCCCCGGACCTGATGGAATTACTCCGGCGGAGTTACAAGCGGGGGCTGACAGAATTATCCCCTGGTTATCGGCGATATATATAGGATGTATCAACTTAACATATATTCCAGGAAAGTGGAGGGAATCAAAAATCGTTTTCATACCTAAAGCGGGAAAAGCCTCTATATATATATATATATATATATATATATATATATATATATATATATATATATATATATATATATATATATATATATATATATATATATATATATATATATATATATATATATATATATATATATATATATATATATATATATATATATATATGTATATATATATATACATATATATTGTTCAAAGTTTCTTTGAATCCGTTTTGTGTCCTTTTCTATTCGTTTACCTGGAAAGTTTGACCTTTGATCGATGCTTAGAGTTTTGTCGCTAAGCTTTGTTTATGCTGCTAAGCATCACTCAAGAGGGCAACGAACCAGTCTTGAACCGACAATCAACTCGCGTGCGCGCTGCCGATCTCCCCCCGTGATAAACAAGTGTAGTGAAACATTCGTTATTGTAAAAATAAAATAAAGGTTAAACGACAAACAACATAAAAGTGAACATTTAAAACCTAAAGTTATTTTACAGGTAAACAAGTAGTGAAGACAATTAATACACAGTGACACATAAAGACTCATCTACATCAAATCAACCCATTCCTCAATCATAAACCCAAAAGAAAAGTGCCGGCCACTAACAAGAAACATAATCAACAAAAATTACCAGAACAAAATCACAACACAACATCCATTTTACTTAATACTATATTGTACTAAAGTTTAAATGTAAATTGCACTTAGTTTTTTACTTATTGCTCTATTCCCTATTGAATCTTAAATATAAATTGAAACAAACCTTATTTACACCATTTCCAAAATTTGAATTAAATTGAATTTTAATTTGTAAATATTGTTAAACTAAAAGATAAAACTTAAAAACCAATTTAAAACTTACATGTAGTAATAAATAATGAATTAAAATTAAAATTACACACTAAAATAATTGTAAATAAATATTCCTGAATTTTCATATTAAAAACCAAAATTTCTTCAAGTGTTATAATTTCGAAAGGCAAACTAATTTCACTTTCCAGCATTTTCACTAGTTCATCCCCGAACATTTTGGTCCATTGCGAACCGGATTTGTGTTTTTTAAATTATTAAAAACAATACAATTGATAAAAAAATAATATAAATTTTTTCTCCAAGTGTATTGTGATTTTGTTCCAAAAGTTCACAAACCCAGTGACCCAATAGTGTTGTTTTTAAAAAGTGAAAAAAACTGTAGTAGTATATTAAAAAATAAAAAATTATTAAGTGATCATAACCAGTGTAATATTAATATCAAAAAACCCAGTGTAATACAACAACAAACAAAAAACCCAATAGTCAAAAAATATTCAAATTGCCCATGCCCTTCAAATGTAAGTAACTCTATGCAAAACAAAATAAACAACAACATACGGTGACCACACAGCTAGTGATGCATTGACTCAAAGACAATAAACTTGAGGAAGATAGAAATTGGCTTGCGTCATACCAAATGTTGCATTTACCATGTTAGTTCCATACATGTTTGTAATTTTTTATTTGTTTTTCGTTTTTATTTTTTAAATGAAAAACTTAATTTTCTTAATGAAACAATGTTAAATTTTAGGCAACAACAAAAAAAAATACATTTTCACCTCTATTTAAATTTATTTCGTGCACTTAATTTCTTTTTATTTGCATTTTAATGCTATGTCAATACTTGTCGTATACGCGTTTGGTTCGAGTATGAAACTAACACGGTAAATGGTTTGATCTCCTCAGTAGCCAATTTCCCATCTTCCTCAAGTTTATTGTCTTTGCATTGACTGACCAACAAGCGGACAGCCAAAAAAAAAATAATCAAACACACATACGTACATACAAACATATAAATTATGTACTTTTTTGGAAAAATAGTGTATTTTAAAGAAAAAAGTGTTTTTTTCGAAATTTTCAAAATTTAGTGACCCAATATACAAAAGTGTTTTTTCGTAATTTTTTTATCAATTAATCAAAGAAAAACTGGTTTACACTGTAAAAAACAATGAAAAAGAGAATTTCTGTATTTTTTGGCATTTCTTTTTTTCTATTTGTGATATTTAAAAAAAATCAGTTTTTTGCAAAATTGATCAAAAAATTACCTACAAGTGACCCATATAAAAAAAAAATTAACCCAAGTTTTTGTGCATTTTTTACAAAAATAAATTCTCGGTTCGGTCGTGTAATACAAAAAATTTAACATTGAACTTTGGACATTTTTGGTGAATTTGAACAAAACCGTAACAACGGTTTTTTAAAAACTACATTTTGTCCAACAATAAAATATACAGTTTTCACGACACAAATCAGTCCCTAGCGACACTACACAAGATCTACAAAGCGACACAACACAACAAAAACAACACAGCTCCACAAAGTAGCAGACGCCATTGGTTTGAACACATATACACACACATATTTACAAAGCTTTCAAAGTGAGTACCTATTTTTTTGATTTTTTGTGGTGGATTTTGGCATACAGTTTTTGCTGAGCTCATATTGGGGAGCTTGTTGTTGCAAAGACCCTGTATATGACACAGAATTTTAGACACATATTTTATTACGCAATTTGAAAAAAGGAAATTTCTGGAAAACGAATGGTTTTGGAAGACAAAAAAAGGCGGCTACACTAAAAGAAATCTTTTTTCATCATTTCTTGTTGGAAAAATTATTTTAAAATTAAATTAAAATTTTTATTTTTGCTCGAAACTTTAATATATTTTGTTTTCTTCACTCTTGAAAAATATCGTTGCGTTATCAAATTGAAAAAACAAAGAACTCGTAAAAATTTGAAATTTTTTTTATAAATCTATATTCGATTTTTTGGATTTTGGAAAAATTTAAGCGGAAATTTTATCATTATATTTCCCGTACACTGTAAAAAAGAGGCCCTGGAAACAACTTTACACTCCAGTCAACCTGAGACAATTTCAAGCTTTTTTGAAGAAAACAATTTTTTGATTTTTTATATTTTGTATTTTTTATTAACCTTTATTTCAAAACCAATCTATCTATAACTCGACCCTCTGACCCACAAAAAGGTAAGAGATAGTTGGTTTTTGAAATTTTTGACACATTTTTTAACAATTTTATTTTCAGCTCATTTTTTTTAACTTGTATTGCTAAAATTCAAATATTCTTGAGCATCGTGCTTTAAACAAAATATTGATTTTCTGTTTTTTGATTTTTTGCGTTTTGGGGAATTTTTTCATTAAACTTTTTTGCGAGATTTTTTTTGGGAAATTCGTTGGAACATTTGTTGTAAACGTAAATTTTGAGGATTTTGTTTGTTTTTACATCATTTGGCCCATTTTGTCTACTGACCCAATTTTTTTTTTGTTAAATTTGACTCTTTTTAAATTTTTCTTGATTATAAAATATTTTTGACACTACAAATTTTGTCCCGTTTGAAAGGATATTTTGATTTTGAAATAGTTTATTGTAGAAAATTCGTGCTTTTTCTGAATAAAACTAGTTTTTTGATCCTTTCGCAATTTTTAATATATTTTAGTTTTTTGATCGGTGCAAAAAAGTTTAAAATACATTATGGATAGAACTTTGAAAGAAAAATATGCCAATTGTTTAAATGATCTCGTTGATGTTGAAAGCGTTTTATCTGTTTAGGCGGCCACCGAAGATTTACACGCGTTGAAAGCAACTCGAGTGGAGCTAAATGCTTTATGGGACCAAGTTAGGCGGGCTTATGTAAATTGTCGAGATAGGGTTCCAGTCGAGGGAGAAACTCCTATAGATAAGGAGACGCTTCGCGGTCATTATAAAAACGGTATGGACGTCTATAAGACAGGTTTAGGTACGATTAACACACAGATCTTGGCGCGGCAGGAACGGGAGAATCAGGAAAAATTAGCTAGGGAATCATTAATGACACAAAATCTGGCAGTAGACCCAAATTCGACCCCAAATTTACGATTACCACCATGCGACACGGACACTCTTAAGGGCGGGTATAGCGAATGGCCTACATTCAGAGGTTTATTCTCTGCAATTTACATAAATAACCCAAGATTAAGTAAAGTCGAGAAATTATTCCATTTAACCCAAAAGACATCGGGAGAAGCGCGAGAAATTATCACGAATGTACCCTTAACTAATGAGGGTTTCGACATCGCTTGGAGAAATCTAGAAAGTAGGTACGAAAATAAATGGATGCAAGTTAACGAACAGCTTAGGATTCTCTTTAATTTGCCTACAGTATCAGTTGAAAACGCGTCAACGATACAAAAATTACAACGAACAATTAACACTTGTACACAAACGTTAGAGTCTTTGCTAGTAGACACGGGAGAATGGGACCCGATATTAGTATACCTTGTTTCAACAAAATTACCTCGTACATTTTTGGAAGAATGTTAGAACAGTTTAGAGGATTGTTCGACTCTTCCAAGTTGGCAGAAATTAGACGATTTTTTGTCACACAAGTTTAAAACTTTGGAATCGGTGGGGAATATTAAGATTCAAAATTCGAAATAGAATCAATCAAGATCGGATAATGATAGAAGGGGGTGACACAGTTGCTGAGACATCTACAAAGGCTTGTGTTTTTAATCTTTGTTCACGCATAGACCCTACTTTTGAATTAGAGGTTTGGGCACCCGTGTTAAAGACCCTTCCGTCTAATTTACCAACGCATACTCTTGATCGAACATTGTTTGATGAGTTCCGGCATCTTAGATTAGCCGATCCTCAATTCTTTGATAGTCGACCCGTTGATATGCTCATCGGCCCTGATATAGGACCGTTCATATACACTCATGATGTTCCTATGAAATCTATTGGCTCAATATTGGCACAAGACACTGTATTTGGATGGATAGTTGGCGGACCCATTCAACAAAATATTGAGACAACTAGGAAAATTGCTCTTCACAGTGCCTCATCTTTGGAAAAAATAATCACACGTTTTTGGGAGGTGGAAGAAACCCCAAAAAAGATTTTGAGGTCAGCTGAAGATATTTATTGTGAAACAAATTACAAGTCTACGACGAAACGTAATGAAGCGGGAAGATACATAGTGACTCTACCATTCAAAAGTTGCGCAGAAATTGGTGCATCTGGAAACATCGCACTTGCACAATTTCACAGAATGGAGAAGAAATTGGTCAGGACCCCTGATATAAAGGCGGAATACGACGCTGCTATTAGGGAATATCTTCGATTGGGACACATGCGAAAAGTTGATCCACAAGATATTTACAAGACCCCTCATTACTATTTACCGCACCACGCGGTTATTAAACCAGATAGAACGACCACCAAACTTAGAGTGGTATTTAATGCATCAAGCCCTACTTCAAATAAAAAGAGTCTTAACGATATTTTACATACAGGGCTTATTCTTCAACAGGATTTGGTGTTACAAATTTTAAAATGGCGTTTTTTCAAATATGTTTTCAACGCCGATGTTACAATAATGTATCGACAGATATTAATAGACCCAAATCAAGCTTCGTTTCAAAGAATACTTTTCCGATTCTCCGAAAATGGCCCAGTGGAAGATTTTGAATTGTTAACCGTAACTTTTGGCGTAAATTGCTCACCGTTTTTGGCAATAAGAACCCTGCTTCAATTAGCTGAAGATGTACAAGACTCATACCCTTTGGGCTCAAAAATAATCAAAGAAAATTTATACGTTGATGATGTATTAGCGGGTGGACACACGATTGAAGACACCATCGCCGCTAGAAAACAATTAACATCTGTTTTAGACTCTGCTGGTTTCGAGTTGAGGAAATGGACCTCTAACGACCCACGTCTGTTAAATGATCTACATCCTGATTTATTATTGCCTGTCAATTGGTTAGATCTGTCTGAAGGATCGTCTAATAAGACCCTAGGCATTCGATGGAATGTAGCGACCGATACTTTTTCATTTAAAGCGCCAACTGTTGAAGAAAGAGAACTTTTCACTAAACGCGAAGTTTTATCGACAATTACTAAATTTTTCGACCCTTGCGGCTGGCTTGCTCCGATCATTATAGTTGCCAAATTAGTGATGCAGCAAGTCTGGTTAGATAAAATAGGGTGGGATGACACATTAAAACCCGTAACCACTATGAATTGGAGAAATTTTGTGAAAAATAGCCCGATTATTAATACTATATCTGTACCAAGATGGATTCGATTTTCACCCTCAAGCGCGGTCGAAATACACGGTTTCTGTGACGCGTCGGAAAGCGCGTACGCTGCAACGCTTTATATTCGAGTAGAAATCGGAAACCAAATAGACACTTTTCTTTTAGCAGCCAAAACTCGTGTGGTTCCAATAAAGAAAATTTCTTTACCGAGATTAGAGTTATGTGGGGCAGTAATGTTGTCAAAATTAGCTAACACTATAATTCCAAATCTGCAAATTTCTGGATTTTTGACCCATTTCTGGACTGATTCTATGATAGTTTTGGCTTGGCTTCAAAAACCGCCGTGTTCTTGGAGCGCGTTTGTAGGAAACAGGGTTTCTGAAATTGTAGAAAATGTAGGTAGTGAAAATTGGAGTCATGTGGACTCCGAATCTAATCCAGCAGATGTAGCCTGTCGTGGCTGCTCTCCAGATGAATTGAAGACACATCATTTGTGGTGGACTGGCCCATCGTGGCTAAAATTGCCAAGAGATCATTGGCCTAAACATCAACTTAATTGTGATACAAACCTTGAAGCTAAACAAATGAAAGTTTTTGCGACATCCACATTTGAGGACCCATTGACACGTTTTTTATCGTTGCCGCGTGCGTATCGTGTTTTATCTTATGTCATGCGTTTTTGGCGTAACACGGGCACAAACCGACTTCGAATTTCGTCTGAAGAAATTACGGGTTCAGAACTTTTGGATATAAAAACTCGTCTTATAGTCGTTACACAAAAACATTATTTTGCTGAAGAGTATGCAGCGATGACCCAAAAGAAACGACTCTCACCTAGTACCCAACTCTTACCTTTTAACCCTTTCATTGACGCGAAAGGTTTGCTTAGATCAAACGGTCGGTTAGTTCAATCACCTGCTCTTACATATAATGAACGTCATCCAATTTTAATTCCATATGATTCTCGGTTTGCACTTTTATTTGTCGAATTCGTTCATAAAGTAACAATGCACGGCGGCAATCAATTAATGATTCGCGTAATTCGTTCCGAATTTTGGATATTTCGTTTAAAGCAATTAGTTAAAAAGTTATCCATAACTGTCGAACTTGTGCTCTCCATCAGTATAAGACCCAGACACAAATTATGGCATCTCTTCCTCCAGAGCGCACTATGTTATCTAGACCCTTTCGATATACACGGGTAGATTTTGCGGGACCCTTTGGCATAAAAAGTATTACAGCTCGCGCCTGTCTCATTACCAAAGGATATGTCTGCATATTTGTTTGTTTTGCAACTCGAGCAATACACTTAGAAGCTACTAGTGATTTGTCGACCCAATCCTTCATAGCCGCCTTGGATCGTTTTATAGGCAGGCGAGGGTGTCCGGAGAAAATATTTTCGGACAATGGTAAACATTTTGTAGGAGCCGCCGAGCTTATAAAAAAGGATAGGATCGCATTTATGACATCAATACAAAACACTACAGTGCAACGACACGTACATCAGAACTTAGAATGGAAGTTTATTCCTCCTGGTGCTCCCCACATGGGAGGTTTGTGGGAGGCTGGAGTTAAATCATTCAAGACCCACCTTCGAAAAACTATGCAAAAAATGAATTTCACCTTTGAAGAATTATCCACTTTTTTAGCCCGCATAGAGGCTTGTCTTAATTCAAGACCCATTAATCCCGCTAGCGATGACCCTTCTAGTTTAGAGCCCTTGACCTCTGGTCATTTTCTAGTGGTTTCACCACTATTAGCCCCTGCAGAACCCGATATTTCTGAGGATGATATAACATTATCAAACAGGTGGAAACGATTGAAGATTATTTCACAAAACTTTTGTCAAAGGTGGAAATCTGAATATTTGAATGAATTACATCGTAGATACAAATGGAAATACCTGCAACAAAATCTTGTCGTAGATGATTTAGTGATTGTAAAAGACAATCGTTTAGCTCCAAATGAATGGAGGCTTGGAAGGGTTGTCAAAACTTATGAAGGGATTGATAAAAATGTCCGGGTGGTAGATGTTAAAACTTCGACTGGGTTGCTAAGTCGACCTATCACGAAAATCGTAAAGTTATTTTCGAACTGACTAGCATATCGTAAATTCATGAAAAAACACGGTACTCACATAACTTTCGTTGCAGATATGTCAGGAGTACTTCCAAGCAGAGACCCATCCCCACCTGGACCCAGCAGACCTGCCCGTCACAACCGCCGTAGCAACGACCCACGCTACCGCCCTTCTAATTGGCAATTTGCGTGTGGACTTTGCCCAGATGTCCACCCCATCAGGAATTGTCACCGCTGCAGCCAGCAGACCCCGTTCCAGAGATACGTAACTTGCGCCACCATACAATGCTGCATGGGGCTCCTCAGCTGAGGGAAACCTTTGGTCGCTACACACCCCCTCCAGTGGAATTGCCGTACCACCGATCGTCAGTGTTTATACCAACGGCGCAAGTGTACATGGCAGGTGAAAACTCCGAGGACTTGTAGGGTCGCTTGTAGCTGGGTGAATAAATATATAAAATAAAAAATAAATATATATGAATGCAATTGAATTAAGAATGAAATTGAATTAAAAGCAAAAAAAAAACATGCTTTGCTGGGGTTCGAACCCAGAACCTTGAGGTCCATAAGAATGATCGCTATGCACTGACCCATCATAAGCTAGCAGGGTGCTGTAGCTATTGATAAAGGGTTTGTGCTAGTGTATCCCAGTAAAATGTGTTTTGCTATTTCATTGTTTTCATAGCGAAACGCTATTTCGTCAACGTTTTCTTTTACATATGTATTGGGAGACATTTTCGAAGTAGCAGAGTTTTTCCAATTAATTGGAAAAGCTCTTGGGAAAATATACTCAGCCTTTCCAGAGTGCCTCTTTTTATAAATACGGGTGAAATGACAGTTCGATCATTTCTCTCCTGAAAGTTGGACGGCGCAGCGGCAAAATTATTTTTATTTTTTTTTTGTTTTTGACACTAAATCCTAGTTGGATTAAATTTCAAGTAAGTTGGCGGCTGGATAATCCTGATTAGGATTTTCATTTTTTTAAGAACATTTGTTTTATTATCAGGATTTTTCCTGCGGATTGGCGCCTACAAGAAATATTTATTTGTTCTGCGGAATTTTATTGGTTTTTTGGACAAATTTCTGGATTTGTATTCAACGAGATTTTTCCTGCGATATTACTTTGATTTGGAATTGTTCAATTGCCCTTGTCATTGGGATCAATTTTACATTACAAACCTGAGATTTGTTTCGAAAAGGTAAATTAAAAATATTCATTGGAATAACGTCATAGAGATACTCAGTTTTTTTGGCATCTATTTGCCTTATAGGAATCATTATCTTGTATTGGATCATATCCGACTTGCGGTCACCTTTTATCGGGCACGGGAAATCCTCATCGGAAACCCGCAACGTTTGCCGATATTGTGTGGAATTTTGCTCGTCCAAGTGGAGAGAATTTATTGATTCCCTACAGGCATCAGTGTTGGCAGAGTACATAAGTTGTTGGGGAAAAAATCATTTATGCTACAAGTGACAATATTCACATAAAAGACAATCAACATTTAAAAGAACTCTACAAATTAGTTAGTGTGGTTAAAGAAGTATAATTTAAAAGTTTTAATGAGTGAAAATGTGCTGATATCGCGTTTAAAATCGAAGTATATTTTTATTTTATTTTTGTCAGTGAATAGTCGGTAACAAAGTATTTTTAAAATCGTTTAAACTAAAGTTTCGGTTTATCGCGTTTTTTTGTGTTCTATTGACAACCAAAAACAAATATAAAAGATTCAGCATCAAATTCGGCGGAAATCCAGTGAAGGATCCTTCATCGGTGGACCTATGAAAGTGTGAGTACTCAGTTTCCTTTTCCTTATTAAAATCACTGCATTATCAGCCATCAAAAATACTGTTTCCGTGGGTATTCCCCAAATAGATACATATTGACCATATCAAAAAGTCACCAAAGAGGTGAATGTAGAAACAGGGATGATGGTTGGAATGTAGGTAAGTACCTTTTTATACAACCCAAATCAAAAGACTTGCAAATGTTCATATAATTACTTTTGCCATTCACCCACAAGCCAGAGTTTAGCCTAGTGGGAGAAGCTCAGCTTCACAATTGAAAGGTTGGCTGTTCAAACCCGCTCATGGGCAGTTGAAAAATTTTTTTCGTTTGTGTTTTTCTTTAATTTGCAATTTAATTATTAAAATATGCTTTTTGATTTATAGTTGTATAAAAGGAAATAATTGTTGAAGCTGTGAAAACGTGAACAATGCAATTCGATTGCGTTAATTTCGTGAATAAATATAATAATTTGAATAAACCAAACATAAAAGTAACCAAAACCCAAAGACTGTTCAAATAAAGTGGGGGACAAGGCGAAATACCAACCTGGCTTAGCCTAGTGGTTGAAGCTCAGATTCCCAGTCCAAAGATCGGTGGTTCGATTCCACTTTGGGGCGAATTGACAAATGTTTTTATACCCTCCACCATAGGATGGGGGTATATTAACTTTGTCATTCCGTTTGTAACACATCGAAATATTGCTCTAAGACCCCATAAAGTATATATATTCTGGGTCGTGGTGAAATTCTGAGTCGATCTAAGCATGTCCGTCCGTCCGTCCGTCTGTCCGGCTGTCCGTCCGTCTGTGGAAATCACGCTAACTTCCGAACGAAACTAGCTATCGACTTGAAACTTGGCACAAGTAGTTGTTATTGATGTAGGTCGGATGGTATTGAAAATGGGCCATATCGGCCCACGTTTACGTATAGCCCCCATATAACCCGATCCCCAAATTTGGCTTGCGGAGCCTTCCGGAGCAGCAAAATTCATCCGATCCGGTTGAAATTTGGTACGTGGTCTAAGTATACGGTCTCTAACAACCATGCAAAAATTGGTCCATATCGGTCCATAATTATATATAGCCCCCATATAAACCGATCCCCAGATTTGACCTCCGGAGCCTCTTGGAGGGGCAAAATTCATCCGATCCGGTTGAAATTTGGTACCTGATGTTAGTATACGGTCTCTAACAAGCATGCAAAAATTGGTCCATATCGGTCCATAAATATATATAGCTCCCATATAAACCGATCCCCAGATTTGACCTCCGGAGCCTCTTGGAGGAGCAAACTTCATCCTACCCCATTGGAATTTGGTACGTGGTGTTAGTATATGGTCTCTAACAACCATGCAAAAACTGGTCCATATCGGTCCATAATTATATATAGCTCCCATATAAACCGATCCCCAGATTTGACCTCCGGAGCCTCTTGGAGGGGCAAAATTCATCCGATCCGTTTGAAATTGGGTACCTGATGTTAGTGTACGGTCTCTAACAAGCATGCAAAAATTGGTCCATATCGGTCCATAATTATATATAGCTCCCATATAAACCGATCCCCAGATTTGAACTCTGGAGCCTCTTGGATGAGCAAAATTCATCCGATCCAATTGAAATTTAGTACGTGGTGTTAGTATATGGTCTCTAACAACCATGCAAAAATTGGTCCATATCGGTCCATAATTATATATAGCTCCCATATAAACCGATCCCCAGATTTGACCTCCGGAGCCTCTTGGAGGGGCAAAATTCATCCGATCCGTTTGAAATTGGGTACCTGATGTTAGTATACGGTCTCTAACAAGCATGCAAAAATTGGTCCATATCGGTCCATAATTATATATAGCTCCCATATAAACCGATCCCCAGATTTGACCTCCGGAGCCTCTTGGAGGAGCAAAAGTCATCCGATGCGGTTGAAATTAGGTACATTTCGTTAGTATATGGCCTCTAACAGCCATGTAAAAATTGTCAAATTTTATTACTATAGAAAGTTTTGTCAAAATTTCATTTCTATAGAAAGTTTTGTAAAAAGTTTATTTCTATAGCAATGTTTGCCAACATTTTATTTCCATAGAAAATTTTGTCAAAATTTTATTTCTATAGAAAATTTTGTAAAAAATTTATTTCTGTAGAAAATTTTGTCAACATTTTATTTCTATAGAACATTTTGTCAACATTTTATTTCTATAGAAAATTTTGTCAACATTTTATTTCTATAGAAAATTTTGTCAAAATTTTATTGCTATAGAAAATTTTGTCAACATTTTACATGTTGTCACATGTTCCTAATTTGGGTCAGAATAGAATCCTATTGATTTTGGGAGAAATCGGTTCAGATTTAGATATAACTCCCATATATATCTTTCGCCCGATATGCACTAATATGGACCCAGCAGCCAGAGTTTTATACCGATTTGCTTGAAATTTTGCGCAAACATAACACTTAGTCGTATAGTCTAGTGCGCAAATTTGATTGAAATCGGTTCAGATTTAGATATAGCTCCCATCTATACCTTTCGCCCGATATGGACTTATATGGCCCCCAGAAGCCAGAGTTTTACCCTAATTTGCTTAAAATTTTGCACAAGAAGAACAATTAGTACTATAGTCAAGTGTGCCAAATTTTATTGAAATCGGTTCAGATTTAGATATAGCTCCCATATATATCTTTCGCCCGATATGAACTAATACGGTCCCAGAAGCCAGAGTTTTACCCCACTTTGGTTGAAATTTTGCACAAAGAGTAGAATTAGCATTGTAGCTATGCGTGCCAAATTTGGTTGAAATCGGTTCAGATTTAGATATATCTCCCATATATAGCTTTCGCCCGATATGGACTAATATGGTCCTAAAAGCCGGAGTTTTGGCCCAATTTGGTTGAAATTTTGCACAGGGAGTAGATTTAGCATTGTAGCTATGCGTCCCAAATTTGGTTGAAATCGGTTCAGATTTAGATATAGCTTCCATATACATTTTTCGCCCGATATGGACTTATATGGCCCCAGAAGCCAGAGTTTTAGCCCAATTTGGTTGAAATTTTGCACTAGGAGTACAACTAGTAATATAGTCATGTGTGCCAAATTTGGTTGAAATCTGTTCAGATTTAGATATAGCTCCCATATATATGTTTTTCTGATTTCGACAAAAATGCTCAAAGTACCAACATTTTCCTTGTTAAATCGCCACTGCTTAGTCGAAAAGTTGTAAAACTGACTCTAATTTTCCTAAACTTCTAAATCATATATATAGAGCGATAAATCATAAATAAACTTTTGCGAAGTTTCCTTAAAATTGCTTCAGATTTAAATGTTTCACATATTTTTATACCCTCCACCATAGGATGGGGGTATATTAACTTTGTCATTCCGTTTGTAACACATCGAAATATTGCTCTAAGACCCCATAAAGTATATATATTCTGGGTCGTGGTGAAATTCTGAGTCGATCTAAGCATGTCCGTCCGTCCGTCCGTCCGTCTGTCCGTCTGTCCGGCTGTCCGTCCGTCTGTGGAAATCACGCTAACTTCCGAACGAAACTAGCTATCGACTTGAAACTTGGCACAAGTAGTTGTTATTGATGTAGGTCGGATGGTATTGAAAATGGGCCATATCGGCCCACGTTTACGTATAGCCCCCATATAACCCGATCCCCAAATTTGGCTTGCGGAGCCTTCCGGAGCAGCAAAATTCATCCGATCCGGTTGAAATTTGGTACGTGGTCTAAGTATACGGTCTCTAACAACCATGCAAAAATTGGTCCATATCGGTCCATAATTATATATAGCCCCCATATAAACCGATCCCCAGATTTGACCTCCGGAGCCTCTTGGAGGGGCAAAATTCATCCGATCCGGTTGAAATTTGGTACCTGATGTTAGTATACGGTCTCTAACAACCATGCAAAAATTGGTCCATATCGGTCCATAAATATATATAGCTCCCATATAAACCGATCCCCAGATTTGACCTCCGGAGCCTCTTGGAGGAGCAAACTTCATCCTACCCCATTGAAATTTGGTACGTGGTCTAAGTATACGGTCTCTAACAACCATGCAAAAATTGGTCCATATCGGTCCATAATTATATATAGCCCCCATATAAACCGATCCCCAGATTTGACCTCCGGACCCTCTTGGAGGGGCAAAATTCATCCGATCCGGTTGAAATTTGGTACCTGATGTTAGTATACGGTCTCTAACAAGCATGCAAAAATTGGTCCATATCGGTCCATAATTATATATAGCTCCCATATAAACCGATCCCCAGATTTGAACTCTGGAGCCTCTTGGATGAGCAAAATTCATCCGATCCAATTGAAATTTAGTACGTGGTGTTAGTATATGGTCTCTAACAACCATGCAAAAATTGGTCCATATCGGTCCATAAATATATATAGCTCCCATATAAACCGATCCCCAGATTTGACCTCCGGAGCCTCTTGGAGGAGCAAACTTCATCCTACCCCATTGAAATTTGGTACGTGGTGTTAGTATATGGTCTCTAACAACCATGCAAAAACTGGTCCATATCGGTCCATAATTATATATAGCTCCCATATAAACCGATCCCCAGATTTGACCTCCGGAGCCTCTTGGAGGGGCAAAATTCATCCGATCCGTTTGAAATTGGGTACCTGATGTTAGTGTACGGTCTCTAACAAGCATGCAAAAATTGGTCCATATCGGTCCATAATTATATATAGCTCCCATATAAACCGATCCCCAGATTTGAACTCTGGAGCCTCTTGGATGAGCAAAATTCATCCGATCCAATTGAAATTTAGTACGTGGTGTTAGTATATGGTCTCTAACAACCATGCAAAAATTGGTCCATATCGGTCCATAATTATATATAGCTCCCATATAAACCGATCCCCAGATTTGACCTCCGGAGCCTCTTGGAGGGGCAAAATTCATCCGATCCGTTTGAAATTGGGTACCTGATGTTAGTATACGGTCTCTAACAAGCATGCAAAAATTGGTCCATATCGGTCCATAATTATATACAGCTCCCATATAAACCGATCCCCAGATTTGACCTCCGGAGCCTCTTGGAGGAGCAAAAGTCATCCGATGCGGTTGAAATTTGGTACATTTCGTTAGTATATGGCCTCTAACAGCCATGTAAAAATTGTCAAATTTTATTACTATAGAAAGTTTTGTCAAAATTTCATTTCTATAGAAAGTTTTGTAAAAAGTTTATTTCTGTAGAAAATTTTGTCAACATTTTATTTCTATAGAAAATTTTGTAAAAAATTTATTTCTGTAGAAAATTTTGTCAACATTTTATTTCTATAGAACATTTTGTCAACATTTTATTTCTATAGAAAATTTTGTCAACATTTTATTTCTATAGAAAATTTTGTCAAAATTTTATTGCTATAGAAAATTTTGTCAACATTTTACTTCCATAGAAAATTTTGTCAACATTTTATTTCTATAGAAAATTTTGTCAAGTTTTTATTTCTATAGAAAATTTTGTCAAAATTTTATTTCTATAGAAAATTTTTCAAACTGAATTATATACGTATTTAATCGGCCTTTTTTTGTTTTTTTTGTTTAATATATACCCCTTATGGACTAACTTACAATTTAGAAGACAGTGTTAAAAAGTTTTACGATACCTTGCCATCGGCAAGTGTTATCGCAACCCAAGTAATTCGATTGTGGATGACAGCCTTTAGTAGAAGTTCCTACGCAATCCATGGTGGAGGGTACATAAGATTCGGCCTGGCCGAACTTACGGCCGTATATACTGGTATTCTTTTGTATTTTATTATTAATTATTGAATTTCAAGTATTAAAAATAATAAAGTCTTTTGGTTTTGGTCATTAACAACTACGCGGTGATGTTGTAAACAAAAAAATTTAACATATAAAAATTGGTTTATTTCCATTTCGCGATTCTATAGTTTGCATTAAATTAAATTAAAGGTACCAAAATCCAAAGTCTGTTTACATACAGCGCTAGTTAACTTTTAATTCAAGTCAGGCTTAGCCTAGTGGGATAAGCTGAGACTCGCAGTTGTAAGGTCGTGGGTTCGATCCCTGTCTCTGGCAATGGTAAAGTCAATTTTGTAATTTTATTTCGTTGATTTAAAAATGCACTTTGAAAAATGCAACGCCGCAATGCATAAAACAAAAATAAATTAATATACTTTTGGTTTTGGTCTGTAAAAAAAATAAAAATAGAATTATTTATGTTGTGCTTGAAGTTATCATGATTAATCGAATCCTAATTTATTCGGATATGTTTTATTCGATTCATTTGCGCGATTATACGTCATTAATAATCAAAATATTTAAAATAATTTCGTCCGGTTTCTTTTTGAATTCAAGCTCTAATCTCGGCTTAATACCCTATATTCGAAATATAATAATTCTGACGTTTGATCGATAAATTTGAAATTCCGTTTGTTTACAATATTTCAATATATTTTCATTATATTATCTTTGCATGCCTTATTTATGACATCCGAACTGGATGTATTTTGTTTCAGCATTTTTTTTGTTATCTTCGATTATAAACGTTTTTTCCTGATATCTGCATATCGTTAGGATAATTCTTGTTAGGTAAATTTTTTCTCAGGTAATTTTTGAGTATTTGTTTATTGAACTTTTAAATAATTTCTGTTAGGTTAATTTTTGCTCAATGGAATTTTTGAATATTTGTCAAAGCAATTTTAACATAATTTTTGCTCAGCTAAATTAGCTTCGATTGATTTCAATTTTTGGAAATATTATTGAATTTTTCGCAATGTAAGGTATAATTATACGAAATTTTGAATTTAAATAGAATATATTTATGATTGTCATTCTTATGAGAATTTGTTTGCGTTTTGACTGTATTTGAACATGGTTTTGAAATCTTGTTGTTCATGAATATATTTGATTTGAATAAATCACAATGGAATTGTAATTTTCTAGTTTTTTGATATCCTGATTGGGTAACGGGTTGGGAACATTTGGGACCATGATAAATCTGGTTGCTTATCACTCATGGTCAAGGTTGGGAGGGGTCAGGTCAGATGTCAACACCTATACATCTGTTCCACAGCGAAATTTTCTGCGTCTCTCTTGGGGTTTTAGATCTTTCTTTCTCTATCTTTCTCTTTCCTAATATCTTTGGCACGCATATTTTCGTTAATAATCTTTATATTGTGGGTTTCGTTGTAAATACTGAACTTCGTAGATATTTTGAACCACCCCGTTTGCCGACGAGATAGTGGCCGGAACTTTTATGCGTGCACTACAATAAGTTCGGGACAATCTTAGCAACATTAATGGGACAACCCATGGTTATTCACTACAGACTGGGTCAGTGTCAGGGTGTTGCTGTGTCAGGCAGCTACGTCAACAAAAGTTGCAGCCTCCACAATCACGAGACATGGCATTCCAACCACCGAAAGACATGGGCACAGGTTTGCAAGTATTCGGTTGCGTTGCCGGACTTATGGTAGTCGGCTCGTTTACCGGCTAAAGGCCTTAGTGACCCGTGACCTGCCCAGACGACCCTCCTCAGATCCAATAATAGAGTATCCCACCGTCGCTATGGAAGCCCGACCACTTGCTGACATCGATCCAAGGGGCAATGAATCAATCGACGTGGAAATTGGTGCTGGTCCATATGCCTACCTCAGGAGAGACGGAGTTGTGGAAACCAGCTTAGGACGTGTATATATATATATATATATATATATATATATATATATATATATATATATATATATATATATATATATATATATATATATATATATATATATATATATATATATATATATATATATATATATATATATATATATATATATATATATATATATATATATATATATATATATATATATATATATATATATATATATATATATTTCGCCCGATATGGACTTATATGGCCCCAGAAGCCAGAGTTTTACCATAATTTGCTTAAAATTTTGCACAAGAAGAACAAATAGTACTATAGTCAAGTGTGCCAAATTTTATTGACATCGGTTCAGATTTAGATATAGCTCTCATATATATCTTTCGCCCGATATGGACTAATACGCTCCCAGATTTTTACCCCAAGTTGGTTGAAATTTTACACTAGGAGTACAATTTGTAGTGTAGTCACGTGAGCCAAATTTTATTGAAATCGGTTCAGATTTAGATATTGCTCCCATATATATCGTTCGCCCGATTTACACTCATATGACCACAGTGGCCAATCTTTAACTCCGATTTAATTGAAATTTTGTACAGGGAGTAGAATTAGCATTGTAGCTATGCGTGTCAAATTTGGTTGAAATCGGTTCAGATTTATATATAGCTTCCATATATAGCTTTCGGCCGATTTACACACATATGACCACAGAGGCCAATTTTTTGCTCCGATTTAGTTGAAATTTTGCACAGGGAGTAGAATTAGCATTGTAGCTATGCGTGTCAAATTTGGTTGAAATCGGTTCAGATTTAGATATATCTCCCATATATAGCTTTCGGCCGATTTACACACATATGACCACAGAGGCCAATTTTTTGCTCCGATTTAGTTGAAATTTTGCACAGGGAGTAGAATTAGCATTGTAGCTATGCGTGTCAAATTTGGTTGAAATCGGTTCAGATTTAGATATATCTCCCATATATAGCTTTCGCCCGATTTACACTCATATGACCACAGAGGCCAATTTTTAACTCCGATTTAGTTGACATTTTGCACAGGGAGTAGAATTAGCATTGTAGCTATGCGTGTCAAATTTGGTTGAAATCGGTTCAGATTTAGATATATCTCCCATATATAGCTTTCGCCCGATTTACACTCATAGTTCAAATTTTGCACAGGGAGTGGAATTAGCATTGTAGCTTTGCGTGCCAAACTTGGTTGAAATCGGTTCAGATTTAGATATATCTCCCATATATAGCTTTCGCACGATTTACACTCATATGACCACAGAGGCCAATTTTTAACTCCGATTTAGTTGAAATTTTGCACAGGGAGTAGAATTAGCATTGTAGCTATGCGTGCCACATTTGGTTGACATCGGTTCAGATTTGGATATATCTCCCATATATAGCTTTCGCCCGATTTACACTTATAACTCCGATTTAGTTTAAATTTTGCACAGGGAGTAGAATTAAAGGGTGATACGGTCAAAATTTGGTCAAGGGAAAACGCGTGTAAATCGGTGAAATCGTTTATTTAAAAAATCAAATTAAATTTCTTTTTCAAGTTCAATTAGTATAAAATTCAGGAAAAATATTCAGTTAGGCTTTCGCTTTTCCAAATCCGAATTGCCGGGCCTCACGCTTGACACCTGCCATCAGATTTTGTACAGCCACCTTGTCCACCTTCTTCGCCGCAGAAAGCCAGTTTGCCTTGAACTGCTGCTCGTCCTTAGCAGTTTTTTTGGTCTTCTTTAGGTTCCGCTTGACAATAGCCCAGTATTTCTCAATTGGGCGGAGCTCTGGCGTGTTGGGAGGGTTCTTGTCCTTGGGAACCACCTGCACGTTGTTGGCGGCGGCAAGATGCCAAATCTGGCCAAAACCGTACGGAACAACCGTGTTTCTTCAGGAAAGGCAGCAGACGTTTACTCAAACACTCTTTCACGTAAATTTCTTGGTTGACAGTCCCGGAAGCTATGAAAATGCTGCTTTTCAAGCCACAGGTACAGATGGCTTGCCAAACCAGATATTTCTTTGCGAACTTTTACAGTTTTATGTGCTTGAAAATATCTGCTACCTTTCCCCTTCCTTTTGTCGTATAAAACTCCTGTCCCGGCAGCTGCTTGTAGTCGGCTTTGACGTAGGTTTCGTCGTCCATTACCACGCAGTCAAACTTCGTCAGCATCGTCGTGTACAGCCTCCGGGATCGCGCTTTGGCCGTCGTATTTTGTTTATCATCACGATTTGGAGTCACTACCTTCTTGTAAGTCGATAGTCCGGCTCGTTTTTTGGCTCGATGCACGGTTGTAGACGATACACCCAGCTTTTTTGCGGCATCTCGGAGAGAGAGGTTAGGGTTTCGCTTGAAACTACAGGCAACTCTCTTTGTCGTCTCAGCGGCTTCCGGTTTTCGATTTCCCCCGATCCAGACTTCCTAGCTGTCGACAAACGTTCCCCAAACACTTTAATTACATTTGTAACGGTTGATTTGGCAACTTTTAGCGATTTTGCCAGATTTGCGTGCGACTAGCTCGGATTTTCGCGATGCGCGAGCAAAATTTTGATACCGCTCTTCTTGCTTGGACGGCATTTTGACAACTGAAGAGTGAATTCCAAAATCAAAATAGGAGGGGTGTTCAGGTTTTTAAAATGCAAAATTGAAAGAAATACGTCAAGTTTATATTGACCAAATTTTGACCGTATCACCCTTTAGCATTGTAGCTATGCGTGCCAAATTTGGTTGACATCGGTTCAGATTTAGATATAGCTCCCATATATATGTTTTTCTGATTTCGACAAAAATGGTCAAAATACCAACATTTTCCTTGTTAAATCGACACTACTTAGTCGAAAAGTTGTAAAAATGACTCAAATTTTCCTAAACTTCTAATGCATATATATCGAGCGATAAATCATAAATAAACTTTTGCGAAGTTTACTTAAAATTGCTTCAGATTTAAATGTTTCCCATATTTTTATACCCTGCGCCACACTGTGGTACAGGGTATAATAAGTTTGTGCATTTGTATGTAACGCCAAGAAGGAGTAATCATAGACCAACCTTTTAGTATACGGATCGGCTTAGAATTAAATTCTGAGTCGATTTAGCGATGTCCGTCTGTCTGTCCGTCTATCTGTTGGTGTATTTTTGTGTGCAAAGTACAGCTCGCAGTTTTAGTCCGATTGTCCTAAAATTTGGTATAGGGTCCTGTTTCGGCTCACAGACGATCCCTATTGATTTTGGTTCAGATTAAGATATAGCTGCCACATATATTTTTCGCCGATCTGGTCATAATTGGCGTGTATATCAACCGATCTTGCAAAATATCAGCCAAATCGGTTCAGATTTAGATATAGCTCCCATATATAGCTTTCGCCCGATTTACACTCATTTGCCCACAGAGGCCAATTTTTTGCTCCGATTTAGTTGAAATTTTGCATCGGGAATAGAATTAGCATTGTAACTATGCGTGCCAAATTTGGTTGAAATCGGTTCAGATTTGGATATATCTCCCATATATACCTTTCGCCCGATTTACACTCATATGACCACAGAGGCAAATTTTTTAACTCCCATATCTATACCCTTCACCACTACTGTGGTACAGGGTATAATAAGTTTGTGCATTTGTATGTAACGCCAAGAAAGAGTAATCATAGACCAACCTTTTAGTATACGGATCGGCTTAGAATTAAATTCTGGGGGCTAATAAATAAGTTCTTAAAAGTATTTTTACTATTAAAATACCAAAAAAATTATATTCCTTTTATTGAAACACAGTGTTCACCTTATATACTATATTGTTTATTAATAATGTTTTGTTGGAACATTTAGTTTTACAATTAATACATGTTTTTACAACTAATAACGATTCTCGTAGTCTAACTGATTGATTGCTCGATGCAATTCCATTCATTATCAAAAACCAACTGCCCCATTCATACTTTTGGCACAATTCGACACCTACAACTCCCAAAGCCAACAACAACAAAACATTAAGACACATTGTGTAGACATATTTACTCATTCGTACTTAAGTCTCCATACACTGAAAAAAAAGCATACTCGGTTCCAAAGATTTTGTCTTTACTTTAAAAAATTTGGTATTGATTCTGAGCCAAAGAAGCGGAGAATACAAGTAAGGATACTTTTAAGACACAATTCTCTTTTAAATTTAGGTTTTGTACTTGCTTCTAGGAAGCAAATTTTAATTTTTCGCTTTCTCAGCTTTTTTTCTTCATATGCTATCAAAAACCTTTAAAAACGAGTTAACGGCAACTTTATTTTCTAAATTAGGACTCGACTTCCAGTAGAAATTATGCTATGTTTGAAGTAAAAAACTTCTTTAAAATAAAGTTTTGAAAAACATGTCCTATATTTGAACGATTTTTTGCTTTGTAGTCAAGATGCAAAAAGACAACAAATTTAAAGACAATTTCATTAAATTTAAAGAATTTTTCTGAATTATTAAAGTCAAGTTGACCTTAGTCTATAAATTTTTTCTTTCATGTTAAGATACCCATTTTTAAATCAAATCACTTAATTATAAGGACAATACGACTTCATTGAAAAGTTTATCGACTTTTGGACAAGGAAAATAACTTTATTTTAGAGAAATGCGTCTTCTATGCTAAGCAAAATTTGTATTCGTATTTTAAAGACATGAAATCTTTGACCTCACGACAATATTTTTTTTAGTGTACGTTGTTGTTCGTATGGGAGTAAGTTAAATTATCAATGACTTCGACAAAATGATCATGCTTGCACGTGGTTTAATTAGCTAGACCAAAAAGCATTGACATACAAACATATATATATGATTAACATACTCGAATACAAGAATTGAGACAATAAACAACAACAACAACAACAAAGAAAGCATATGGACAAGCGTTGATGGTATCGGGAATGAAGTGTCGAATTGTACAATGCACTAAAAATTGGATAATTATTGGTACATAACTCCCCCATTCTTTGATTGAGGCTCCGACGAAAACATGTTAAATTACATTTTAGGGATTTAATTTGAATAACGAGAAAGCATTTTTTGAATTAGTAACTAACAATGATTTGATAAAGATTTAAGTACAATTTTATAATTGGTAACTCCGTTGATATATTTTTTTTTGTTTTTTTTTTTCGTCTTCAAATGGTAGTGCACATAAATACATTTAAATTTCTGAAAAAAGTAATTTTTCACATAATACTTCTTACAAATAGAATTTAACATTCGTTGTTTATGATGAAATCTCTTAAATCTTTCGAGGTAAAGAAAAAAATTATAAGTTATATTCTTATTTATTATTATTATTATTTTTTTTTTTATACATTTTTATTACATTTTTAATTTTTTTTTTATGTTTTTAATATTTTTTTTTACAATTTTTGCTATATAATATTTTAAAAATACTTCATATATATGAACTCTACAACATTTTTCTAATTTATTTGTAGGAACTTTCTTCTTTTAATATGTGATTTGTAATATTTGTGTTTTGTGCTTGTGATAACGTGGTCATCATCTAATTTATCTACTTCAGATTTTCTGAATTTGGCATGATTCTTTCCACCTCTTTCTTGCTTTAGATACACCTGACCCGTTTGTATTGAACAGTCTTCTCTTCCTTGATTTAATTTATTTATAGACTTCTCTTTTGATTTTATGATCTTTTCCTTAATGTCCGGATAACTTTCAGAACTTATTGCGCCATTTAAAAAATCTTTAGGTTTACAACCCGTAGTGGTATGTATAGTGTTGTTAGAGAACATAATAACTTTGTAAATTTTTTCCTCAACCGTTTCGGTGTCCCTTTCTGGATCGTGTCGTAGTAGACGAATGTGTTCATTCATCGTGTTGTGCAGTCGTTCTACGTCTGAATTAGAGGTATGATTATTATTTGAAGTAAAGTGTATTTCAATATTTCGTTCCCTTAAAAATTCAGTAATAGGCAGAGCCTTAAATCCTAATTCGTTGTCAGTTACGATCTTGTCAACATGACGTACAATACTTAAGTATTGTGCAAGTGCCCTTTTAAATTCGACCCAAGTTCGATTCTGAATCTTTATGGCCTGCGCAAATTTGGAAAATTTATCTATAATCGTCAAAAACAGTGTTTTTTGCAAACTGTAGAATACATCGATATGAATAATCTGTCCTGGTCTGTCAGGGGTTTCAGTCAGTCTGAAGAAATGTTTTACTGGATTGCGTTCGTATTTTTCAATATTGTATACGTGGCAATTATTTATAAACTGTTGAATCCTTATTTTCAGTTTTGGGTGATAAATTTGGTATCTAAGTTGTTCGAAATTTTAATTTATACCCCGACGGTTATTGCGGTGATTTTCACTGCGAATCTTTTCACATAGATCGTTTTCATCTAAAATGTCCTCAAGCTGCCTTTCACAACGAATTATTCTTATTGGTGAGTGGCCGTAAAAGTACTTGAAAAAAGTTTCCTCTAAAACCCGATAAACATTCTCATCAGTTACTAACACCGCATTGATTCTACTTGGATGAAAGTGATTCTTTAAAATCGCAATCATGTCGCTCTCATCAAAACTATCGGCAGTAATAACCTTTCGGTTATTCTTAAAAACAATTTTATTGACGACTTTAAGTGACATATTGTTAGACGTTTCCATTACTATCTGATAACGAAATGAATTAAGTGGCATAGCACTAAGTGGAATATTCGTCGCCTCACGATCAATTAAATTCACGGTCTCCATTCGAGATAATGCATCCGCGTTTCCATTATTCTTCCCCTTTTTGTATACAACCTTATAATCATATTCTTCCAACCGTAGCCTCCATCTAACCAATTTTGAATTTGGCTCCTTAATAGAAAATAGCCACTGAAGCGGTTGATGATCCGTGCATATTAAGAACTTTCGACCAAAAAGATATGGCCGGAAATATTTTACAGCCCATACTACGGCCAACAGTTCCTTCTCTACTGTGCTATAATTCCGCTCATGTTCATTGAGGCTGCGACTGGCATAGCAAACGGGGTGATTATCTTGTGAAAGCACAGCCCCCAAAGCTACGTTGCTCGCATCAGTTTCGAGGACAAACTGTTAGCTAAAATCTGGGTAAATTAGTATTGGATCCGTAGTAAGTAGCATTTTCAGTGTTCTAAAACTCTCTATATATTCTGGATCCTTTATATCAAGCTTTGCATCTTTTTTAAGATATTTCGTCATAGGCTGTGCGACCCTAGAGTAATCCTTAATGAATTTTCTATAATAGCCACTGAGTCCTAAAAATTGTTTTATTTTTTTGGGTGTTGTTGGAAGTGGGTAATTATAGATATATTCAACTTTTTTAGGATCAGGTTTTATACCACGTTGGGTAACGACGTGGCCAAGAAACTCGGTTTCCCTTTTGAAAAAGTGGCATTTGTCGACCTGAATCTTTAAGTTTGCAGCCCTAAGCTTAACCAAAACTTTTCTAAGGGAGTCCAAGTGTTCTTGTAGGGAGGTGGAATAAACGATAATATCGTCTAAGTAGACAAGACATACTTTGTTAACCAAATCTCCTAAAATAGAGCTCATAAGCCTTTGAAAAGTGGCTGGTGCTGTCTTGAGCCCAAATGGCATTCTTAGGAACTCATAGTGTCCACCTTCTACAGAAAACGCCGTCTTATGAACATCTCGTTCATCGATTTCCACCTGATGGAAACCCTTTGCCAAGACTAGGGTACTGAAATACATACACCTACCTAATTTATCGAGAATTTCCTCAATATTAGGAATAGGGAAGCGGTCATCCACAGTCTTTTCGTTAAGCTTCCTGTAATCAATTACAAGTCGCCATTTTCGTGTGTCACTAGAATCATCCTTTTTCGCACTATCCATATAGGGGCCGAATATGGTGAATTTGATGGCCGGATTATCCCATTATCTAGCATCTCTCGAATCTGATTCTTAACTTCCTCCTTATGAACATAAGGGTAACGATATGTCTTAGATAAAACCGGAACGTCGTCTACGGTATTGATCCTATGTTTAATTGCGTTAGTGAAAGTCAGATTTGAATTCGTTCCATAAAATAAGTCCTGGTAGTCGTAAACTATATCATGTAAGTGAAGTTCCTCTTCCACATTCAAATGACTAGTATTTATCCGTCGGATAATCGACGCTTCGGAGGTGGACTCGTGTGTCAGCATGTCATCAACTAAATGATAGTTCTCTGGCGTGACCGGCCACGAACTTTTTGCATCTAGGTGTATTACATCAGGGCAATCCGCCAATGTATTCATTTCTACTTTAAAATCTATTGAGTTGTAAATACCCTCAGCTATTAGAACCTGGTTGCGGGAGTTCCTTTGTTCCACGTTGTGAACTAGTCCACTTTCACTAGCATTGACGAACTTGAATTTCCTTAACTTCTGATAAACCAACGGAATAACCCTACCATTTATCTTTAATTGGTTTGTAGTATAATCTATTACAGCTTTATAGGAACGCAGAACCTCATTACCTATTATCCCATCATAGTCGTTATGAAATCTACATTCAATTAAACACAATACATCATCGTTGTTTCCAAGTTCTGAGAACATAGGGATTCTGTATATAGTATTCGTTACTATCTCATTCTGTAAGGTTTTAAGAGTGATAGTGGAAGAATGAATTTTAAATTTGGAATCAAAGATTCCTGGATTTACGACTGAATGGGTGGCGCCAGTATCAATTATAAACTTAAGTCGACCATTTATTATTACATGTGGTAATTCCCCTGAGAGGCTCGAAAAAGAAAATTTTGTGCTCAGGACTATGAGTACAATTTATATTTCTTGTCTGTGAGTAGTGTACGTTATTATGTTGTGATATAGGTGGACCATTCGCTGTATTACCATATTACCATAAGGTATGTTTGAGGGGCCTGAATTATATGGTATATTCTGAGTCATGCATTCTGAACTTGAATTCCGAATAATGTTTATTTCCATCGGCTCAGGGCTATTTTGATTATTGGAAGCATTTTGAGAATATGAATTCGAATAATTGTTCCTATAGTTATATGTGTTGCCAGGATTTGGTAATATTTGATGCCTACTACTATTATTGGTACTAAAATTACGGTGGTTTGGTTCACTATTGTTCATCATGGTACCACCTCGGTTATATAAAACTCCTGTCCCGGAAGCTGCTTGTAGTCGGCTTTGACGTAGGTTTCGTCGTCCATTACCACGCAGTCAAACTTCGTTAGCATCGTCGTGTACAGCCTCCGGGATCGCGCCTTGGCCGTCGTATTTTGTTTATCATCGCGATTTGGAGTCACTACCTTCTTGTAAGTCGATAGTCCGGCTCGTTTTTTGGCTCGATGCACGGTTGTAGACGATACACCCAGCTTATTTGCGGCATCTCGGAGAGAGAGGTTAGGGTTTCGCTTGAAACTACAGGCAACTCTCTTTGTCGTCTCAGCGGCTTCCGGTTTCGATTTCCCCCGATCCAGACTTCCTAGCTGTCGACAAACGTTCCCCAAACACTTTAATTACATTTGTAACGGTTGATTTGGCAACTTTTAGCGATTTTGCCAGATTTGCGTGCGACTAGCTCGGATTTTCGCGATGCGCGAGCAAAATTTTGATACCGCTCTTCTTGCTTGGACGGCATTTTGACAACTGAAGAGTGAATTCCAAAATCAAAATAGGAGGGGTGTTCAGGTTTTTTAAATGCAAAATTGAAAGAAATACGTCAAGTTTATATTGACCAAATTTTGACCGTATCACCCTTTAGCATTGTAGCTATGCGTGCCAAATTTGGTTGACATCGGTTCAGATTTAGATATAGCTCCCATATATATGTTTTTCTGATTTCGACAAAAATGGTCAAAATACCAACATTTTCCTTGTTAAATCGCCACTACTTAGTCGAAAAGTTGTAAAAATGACTCCAATTTTCCTAAACTTCTAATGCATATATATATCGAGCGATAAATCATAAATAAACTTTTGCGAAGTTTACTTAAAATTGCTTCAGATTTAAATGTTTCCCATATTTTTATACCCTGTGCCACACTGTGGTCATTAGCGTAGCTAGACAATTTTCCTAGGGGGGGCTATAGCCCCCCTAGCTAAAAATTTATAGACTGAACTTATAGGTTCAATTAATGTTTTATTTCATAAAATTGAATAAAAAATTTGACATCAAAATAACTCGACAATTAATTTATAATAAAGCAACTAAAAGTAGTTACACACTTTTCCCAGCAAGAAAATTGTGAGTTGTTCTAAAGGCACAACTTTAAAAGTACTTCCAAAAATGTCCTCAATTATTTTAACTACTTAATTTTTTTTACATATTTTAATGTGTAATTTTTTGTTTTCTTTTTTTTTTCAAATAGTTTAAAAAAAGAGTAAGAATAAATAAATTGGTACAAATTATTCAAATTTTGCCACAAAACTGCTAAATACATTATAGAAAAATCGATAAGTTTGGAAATTATTCGGGGAAAAACGTTTCAAACAAGCGTCAGAATGCATTAAAAATCATAAAATCTATATAAAAATTATTTATTTGGGAAAATATCACAAAATTTTTTAATTCACATTCAAAACACTGAATTCGGATCTCACCTTAAGAAGTGATGCAAATTCATTGCAGCGGCTGTTGAAACGGTGAACATTTGTCCTATGACAAGCTCATATTACATTCATTGCTTCTCCGCCAATTTTGCACCACTTCTAGACCCAAAAAGAACATTTTCACTACTTTTTAGGCAACGCTTTTTCGCAGCATTATTAAGATATTAATTTATGAAAGAATGTTTTAATAACAATTACTATTTTTTTAATTAAATTGACTAAACTAAATCAATCATAAGTTCAACCACAGCTTTATTTCATAAATATCTGACTTCAAACATTGCCATCGGCAACTGCTACCACAACCCAAGTAATTCGATTGTTCATGAAAGTCATTAGCGGAGCTTTGTGCAATTGTATATACTTGTTTTATTTTTCTAAAAATTAAAAAAAAACTATTGACATTTATTGAAAAATGGAAAATCATAAATAGAGTTTCAAATTCTGGGGGGGGGGGCTAAAATTTTTCTGAGGGGTCTAAGCCCCCTCCCCAGAGGCCTTCCTACGCTTATGACTGTGGTACAGGGTATAATAAGTTTGTGCATTTGTATGTAACGCCAAGAAGGAGTAATCATACCAACCTTTTAGTATACGGATCGGCTTATAATTAAATTCTCAGTCGATTTAGCGATGTCCGTCTGTCTGTCCGTCTATCTGTTGGTGTATTTTTGTGTGCAAAGTACAGCTCGCAGTTTTAGTCCGATTGTCCTAAAATTTGGTATAGGGTCCTGTTTCGGCTCACAGACGATCCCTATTGATTTTGGAAAAAATCGGTTCAGATTTAGATATAGCTGCCACATATGTTTTTCGCCGCTCTGGTCATAATTGGCGTGTATATCAACCGATCTTGGAAAATATCAGCCAAATCGGTTCAGATTTAGATATAGCTCCCATATATAGCATTCGCCCGATTTACACTCATTTGCCCACAGAGGCCAATTTTTTGCTCCGATTTAGTTGAAATTTTACATCGGGAATAGAATTAGCATTGTTACTATGCGTGCCAAATTTGGTTGAAATCGGTTCAGATTTGGATATATCTCCCATACATAGCTTTCGCCCGATTTACACTCATATGACCACAGAGGCAAATTTTTTAACTCCCATATCTATACCCTTCACCACTACTGTGGTACAGGGTATAAAAAGTTTGTGCATTTGTATGTAACGCCAAGAAAGAGTAATCATAGACCAACCTTTTAGTATACGGATCGGCTTAGAATTAAATTCTGGGGGCTAATAAATAAGTTGTTAATAGTATTTTTACTATTAAAATACCAAAAAAATTATATTCCTTTTATTGAAACACAGTGTTCGCCTTATATACTATATTGTTTATTAATAATGTTTTGTTGGAACATTTAGTTTTACAATTAATACATGTTTTTACAACTAATAACGATTCTCGTAGTCTAACTGATTGATTGCTCGATGCAATTCCATTCATTATCAAAAACCAACTGCCCCATTCATACTTTTGACACAATTCGACACCTACAACTCCCAAAGCCAACAACAACAAAACATAAAGGCACATTGTGTAGACATATTTACTCATTCGTACTTAAGTCTCCATACGTTGTTGTTCGTATGGGAGTAAGTTAAATTATCAATGACTTCGACAAAATGATCATGCTTGCAC